>NC_092100.1:1043650-1096150 GCF_045679555.1 Salvelinus alpinus | reverse complement strand
TTATTGCTCCCAGCCTATAGACAGAAACTAAAACAGGAAATGCCCGTGCTCAGATCTGTTCAACGCTGGTCCGACCAATCTGATTCCACACTTCAAGATTGCTTCGATCACGTGGACTGGGATATGTTCCGCATAGCGTCGGACAACAACATTGATGTATACGCTCATTCGGTAAGCGAGTTTATTAGCAAGTGCATCGGTGATGTTGTACCCACAGCAACTATTAAAACCTGCCCCAAACAGAAACCGTGGATTGATGGCAGCATTTGTGCAAAACTGAAAACGCGAACCACTGCTTTTAACCATGGCAAGGTGACCGGAAACATGACCGAGTACAAACAGTGTAGCTATTCCCTCCGCAAGGCAATCAAACAAGCTAAGCGTCAGTATAGAGACAAAGTAGAGTCGCAATTCAACGGCTCAGACACGAGAGGTATGTGGCAGGGTCTACAGTCAATCACGGACTACAAAAAGAAAACCAGCCCCGTCGCGGACCACGATGTCTTGCTCCCAGACAAACTAAACAACTTCTTTGCTCGCTTTGGGGACAATACAGTGCCAACGACACGGCCCACGGCCAAAACCTGCGGGCTCTCCTTCACCGCAGCCAACGTGAGTAAAGTATTTAAACGTGTTAACCCTCGCAAGGCTGCCGGCCCAGATGGCATCCCTAGCCGCGTCCTCAGAACATGCGCAGACCAGCTGGCTGGTGTGTTTACGGACATATTCAATCAATCTTTTTCCCAGTCTGCTGTTCCCACATGCTTCAAGATGGCCACCATTGTTCCTGTTCCCAAGAAAGCTAAGGTAACTGAGCTAAATGACTATCGCCCCGTAGCACTCACCTCCGTCATCATGAAGTGCTTTGAGAGACTAGTCAAGGACCATATCACCTCCACCCTACCGGACACCCTAGACCCACTCCAATTTGCTTACCGCCCCAATAGGTCCACAGACAACGCAATCGCAATCACACTGCACACTGCCCTAACCCATCTGGACAAGAGGAATACCTATGTGAGAATGCTGTTCATCGACTACAGCTCAGCATTTAACACCATAGTACCCTCCAAACTCGTCATTAAGCTCAAGACCCTGGGTCTCGACCCTGCCCTGTGCAACTGGGTCCTGGACTTTTTTTTATTTTTTTATTTTTTATTTTATTTTTTAGTCATTTAGCAGACGCTCTTATCCAGGACTTCCTGACCGGCCGCCCCCGGGGGGTGAGGGTAGGAAACAACATCTCCACCTCGCTGATCCTCAACACTGGGGCCCCACAAGGGTGCGTTCTCAACCCTCTCCTGTACTCCCTGTTCACCCACGACTGCGTGGCCATGCACGCCTCCAACTCAATCATCAAGTTTGCAGATGACACCACAGTGGTAGACTTGATTACCAACAACGACGAGACGGCCTACAGGGAGGAGGTGAGGGCCCTCGGAGTGTGGTGTCAGGAAAATAACCTCACACTCAACGTCAACAAAACAAAGGAGATGATCGTGGACTTCAGGAAACAGCAGAGGGAGCACCCCCCTATCCACATCGACGGGACAGCAGTGGAGAGGGTAGTAAGTTAAGTTCCTCGGCGTACACATCACAGACAATCTGAAATGGTCCACCCACACAGACAGCGTGGTGAAGAAGGTGCAACAGCGCCTCTTCAACCTCAGAAGGCGGAAGAAATTTGGCTTGTCACCAAAATCACTCACAAACTTCTACAGATGCACAATTGAGAGCATCCTGTCTGGCTGTATCACCGCCTGGTACGGCAACTGCTCCGCCCACAACCGTAAGGCTCTCCAGAGGGTAGTGAGGTCTGCACAACGCATCACCGTGGGCAAACTACCTGCCCTCCAGGACACCTACACCACCCGATGTCACAGGAAGGCCATAAAGATCATCAAGGACAACAACCACCCGAGCCACTGCCTGTTCACCCCGCTATCATCCAGAAGGCGAGGCCAGTACAGGTGCATCAAAGCTGAGACCGAAAGACTGAAAAACAGCTTCTATCTCAAGGCCATCAGACTGTTAAACAGCCATCACTAACATTTAGTGGCTGCTGCCAACACACAGACTCAAATCTCTAGCCACTTTAATAATTAAAAATTGGATGTAATAAATGTATCACTAGTCACTTTAAACAATGCCACTTTATATAATGTTTACATACCCTACATTACTCATCTCATATGTATATACTGTACTCTATACCATCTACTGCATCTTGCCTATGCCGTTCGGCCATCGTTCATCCATATATCTATATGTACATATTCTTAATCAATCCTTTACACTTGTGTGTATTAGGTAGTTGTTGTGATTGTTATATTACTTGTTAGATATTACTGCATTGTCGGAACTAGAAGCACAAGAATTTCGCTACACTCGCATTAACATCTGCTAACCATGTGTATGTGACCAATAACATTTGATTTGATTTGAACAAATAACATTGGATTGTTTTCTTTAAATGTTGTAGCTGTGAGTTTGGTTCACATTAAGCACTTTTTATTTTACAGACAGAGACTGATTATGTAGATCATATTCTGTAGACCACACTACCTACCGAGAGAGTTTTCATCTGTATTCTTTGTAGCTGTTTACATACCACCACAGTCAGAGGCTGGCACTAAGGCAGCATTGAATGAGCTGTCTTCCGTCATAACCAAACAAGGAAACGCTCACCCAGAGGCAGCGCTCCTAGTGGCCGGGGACTTTAATGCAGGGGAACTTAAATCAGTTTTAACTCATTTCTATCAGCATGTTAAATGTGCAACCAGAGGGGAAAAAAACTCTGGACCACCTTTACTCCACACACAGAGATGAATATAAAGCTCTCCCTCGCCCTCCATTTCTATTTTACAACCATAATTCTATCCTCCTGGTTCCTGCTCAAAATGTTGTAAAAGATCCTCCATTAGTATTTACTGTTCACATTAATGGAACAATCAACAGTTATATTCAACACAAGTAGTGTTTTACTCCTCTGCTGTTTGTCGTTGACTCTCTGAATGATAAATACCATGTACATCCTGTCCACTAACCGTTGGATGTAGATGTAGAGCCCAGGTGGATTAACCTCTCAGCGTGCCTCTCTGGTAGGGAGGAGCACCTGGAGTCCAGGTGGATTAACCTCTCAGCGTGCCTCTCTGGCAGGGAGGAGTACCTGGAGTCCAGGTGGATTAACCTCTCAGCGTGCCTCTCTGGCAGGGAGGAGTACCTGGAGTCCAGGTGGATTAACCTCTCAGCGTGCCTCTCTGGTAGGGAGGAGCACCTGGAGTCCAGGTGGATTAACCTCTCAGCGTGCCTCTCTGGCAGGGAGGAGTACCTGGAGTCCAGGTGGATTAACCTCTCAGCGTGCCTCTCTGGCAGGGAGGAGCACCTGGAGTCCAGGTGGATTAACCTCTCAGCGTGCCTCTCTGGCAGGGAGGAGTACCTGGAGTCCAGGTGGATTAACCTCTCAGCGTGCCTCTCTGGCAGGGAGGAGCACCTGGAGTCCAGGTGGATTAACCTCTCAGCGTGCCTCTCTGGTAGGGAGGAGCACCTGGAGTCCAGGTGGATTAACCTCTCAGCGTGCCTCTCTGGCAGGGAGGAGTACCTGGAGTCCAGGTGGATTAACCTCTCAGCGTGCCTCTCTGGCAGGGAGGAGCACCTGGAGTCCAGGTGGATTAACCTCTCAGCGTGCCTCTCTGGCAGGGAGGAGCACCTGGAGCCCAGGTGGATTAACCTCTCAGCGTGCCTCTCTGGCAGGGAGGAGTACCTGGAGTCCAGGTGGATTAACCTCTCAGCGTGCCTCTCTGAGGAGCACCTGGAACCCAGGTGGATTAACCTCTCAGCGTGCCTCTCTGGTAGGGAGGAGTACCTGGAGTCCAGGTGGATTAACCTCTCAGCGTGCCTCTCTGGCAGGGAGGAGTACCTGGAGTCCAGGTGGATTAACCTCTCAGCATGCCTCTCTGGCAGGGAGGAGCACCTGGAGCCCAGGTGGATTAACCTCTCAGCGTGCCTCTCTGGCAGGGAGGAGTACCTGGAGTCCAGGTGGATTAACCTCTCAGCGTGCCTCTCTGAGGAGCACCTGGAACCCAGGTGGATTAACCTCTCAGCGTGCCTCTCTGGCAGGGAGGAGCACCTGGAGCCCAGGTGGATTAACCTCTCAGCGTGCCTCTCTGGCAGGGAGGAGTACCTGGAGTCCAGGTGGATTAACCTCTCAGCGTGCCTCTCTGGCAGGGAGGAGCACCTGGAGCCCAGGTGGATTAACCTCTCAGCGTGCCTCTCTGGCAGGGAGGAGTACCTGGAGTCCAGGTGGATTAACCTCTCAGCGTGCCTCTCTGAGGAGCACCTGGAGTCCAGGTGGATTAACCTCTCCTTTAGGCTTTCCAGATAAATGTCGTTCACTCATCCAGAATTTGTCATCCTGATTACTAATTTTGATCCGTTTCACCAGGCTGTAATCCGAGTCCACCGTCCCTATATAAACTCATCACACACACACACACACACACACACACACACACACACACACACACACACACACACACACACACACACACACACCCTGGGGACCAGTGGCATTGATTGGCGGTCCCGATCAGAGCTTTATATGTCACCGTATGATGGAAGGAAACATTGATCATAACGATGTAGCTACATAGACAAAGCATTAGGAACACCTGCTCTTTCCACGACAGACTGACCAGGTGAAAACTATGATCCCTTATTGATGTCACCTGTTAAATCCACTTCAATCAGTGTAGATGAAGGGGAGGAGACAGATTAAAGAAGGATTTTTAAGCCTTGAGACAATTGAGACATGGATTGTGTGCCATTCAGAGGGTGAATGGGCAAGACAAAATATTTAAGTGCCTTTGAACGGCATATGGTAGTAGGTACCAGGCGCACCAGTTTGAGTGTGTCAAGAACTGCAACGCTGCTGGGTTTTTCACGCTCAACAGTTTCCTGTGTGTATCAAGAATGGTCCACCACCCAAAGGACATCCAGCCAACTTGACACAACTGTGGGAAGCATTGGAGTCGACATGGACCAGCATCCCTGTGGAACGCTGTCGACACCTTGTAGAGTCCATGCCTGTCTCTGTTCCCATCTTCATGTCTCTGTTCCCATCTTCATGTCTCTGTTCCCATCTTCATGTCTCTGTTCCCATCTTCATGTCTCTGTTCCCATCTTCATGTCTCTGTTCCCATCTTCATGTCTCTGTTCCCATCTTCATGTCTCTGTTCCCATCTTCCAGAACCATGAGCAGCTGAGAGACGACGACTCCGACCTGATCCTGAACGACGGCGACCTGGCGCTGACCTACGACGACACGGCCATCACGGCTAAAGGGGCGTCCAGTGGAGGGGCGGACGCGGGCTGGGGGGTCAATGGGAAGAGGAGCAGCAGCACGTCTGAAGAGGCACTAGAGAGAGAGATGAACCAGGAATTCCTGTCCCGCAGCACACGCCTCGTCTTTCCCATCGAAGACCACGCCTGACCCCTACACCATGACCCCATGACCCCATGAACCCTCCACCCCACACACACACCAGACTATGGGATGAGAGGAGGAGAATAGGAGAGGAGGAGAATAGGAGAGGAGGGTTGGAGGAAAGGGTTTGGTTTAAAACAGGGCTGATATTAGATGTCATTTATTCCCGGGATGGGACCTCCTGTGTGTGCACCCAAAACAATAAATTGCAGCTAAACTAGCATAGTGTAGGATAGCATGGGTCTGGTTTGGCCTTTTCTCTGCTAATAGTCAACATAGAACATCATCATAGCAGCCCATTCATAGGCCTATGCTACATCATAGCAGCCCATTCATAGGCCTATGCTACATCATATTAGCAGCCCATTCATAGGCCTATGCTACATCATAGCAGCCCATTCATAGGCCTATGCTACATCATATTAGCAGCCCATTCATAGGCCTATGCTACATCATAGCAGCCCATTCATAGGCCTATGCTACATCATAGCAGCCCATTCATAGGCCTATGCTACATCATAATAGCAGCCCATTCATAGGCCTATGCTACTTCATAATAGCAGCCCATTCATAGGCCTATGCTACATCATAGCAGCCCATTCATAGGCCTATGCTACATCATAGCAGCCCATTCATAGGCCTATGCTACATCATAGCAGCCCATTCATAGGCCTATGCTACATCATAGCAGCCCATTCATAGGCCTATGCTACATCATAGCAGCCCATTCATAGGCCTATGCTACATCATAGCAGCCCATTCATAGGCCTATGCTACATCATAGCAGCCCATTCATAGGCCTATGCTACATCATAGCAGCCCATTCATAGGCCTATGCTACATCATAGCAGCCCATTCATAGGCCTATGCTACATCATATTAGCAGCCCATTCATAGGCCTATGCTACATCATATTAGCAGCCCATTCATAGGCCTATGCTACATCATAGCAGCCCATTCATAGGCCTATGCTACTTCATAATAGCAGCCCATTCATAGGCCTATGCTACTTCATAATAGCAGCCCATTCATAGGCCTATGCTACTTCATAGCAGCCCATTCATAGGCCTATGCTACATCATAGCAGCCCATTCATAGGCCTATGCTACATCATAGCAGCCCATTCATAGGCCTATGCTACATCATAGCAGCCCATTCATAGGCCTATGCTACATCATAGCAGCCCATTCATAGGCCTATGCTACATCATAGCAGCCCATTCATAGGCCTATGCTACATCATAGCAGCCCATTCATAGGCCTATGCTACATCATAGCAGCCCATTCATAGGCCTATGCTACATCATAGCAGCCCATTCATAGGCCTATGCTACTTCATAGCAGCCCATTCATAGGCCTATGCTACATCATAGCAGCCCATTCATAGGCCTATGCTACATCATAGCAGCCCATTCATAGGCCTATGCTACTTCATAGCAGCCCATTCATAGGCCTATGCTACATCATAGCAGCCCATTCATAGGCCTATGCTACATCATCATAGCAGGCCATTCATAGGCCTATGCTACATCATAGCAGCCCATTCATAGGCCTATGCTACTTCATAATAGCAGCCCATTCATAGGCCTATGCTACTTCATAGCAGCCCATTCATAGGCCTATGCTACATCATAGCAGCCCATTCATAGGCCTATGCTACTTCATAGCAGCCCATTCATAGGCCTATGCTACATCATAGCAGCCCATTCATAGGCCTATGCTACTTCATAGCAGCCCATTCATAGGCCTATGCTACTTCATAGCAGCCCATTCATAGGCCTATGCTACTTCATAGCAGCCCATTCATAGGCCTATGCTACATCATAGCAGCCCATTCATAGGCCTATGCTACTTCATAGCAGCCCATTCATAGGCCTATGCTACTTCATAGCAGCCCATTCATAGGCCTATGCTACATCATAGCAGCCCATTCATAGGCCTATGCTACAAATTAAACAATACGGAAACACATCTGGTTAGTGGGCTATATCATCAGTTCAATGTCAATAACATCCTAATATTTTCACTCTGATTACACTGATAAAATCACCAATGTCTATATTAAATTCGTTTTTGATATTTCTTTGTGCATTTATTGGGGATAAACAGCTTGCAATCAAGAGAAAATGTCCTCTGAAAAAGACTCCAAAGAAAGGTGGATAATGAAAATAGAAGTTTCCGGGAAGAATGTACAGAGAAACAAGCCCTGTCATATTTCTACATTTAAGTCATTTGGTGTCTACAATATCAAACCAGTGTGTCTTGTTTGTAACAAAACGGTTGCTGTTTACAAGTGATGAAATATTAGACATCCTTATGAATCTAAGCATGGCACTTTCAAACGTCACCTTTCTACCCAGACAGAGTCTCGACCGACTCAGGAAAACGTAAGCGTCAACTGCTGGCTACTCGTCCGTTGCGTAACCCAACAGCCCAAAGTGCTTCCCTAACAGCTGCCTGGGTTTAAACATCTTCTCTTTTCAGAAAGTGAAAAGCTCAATGAACAGGGACAGAATAGCAAAGACAATTTGTTTGTCTCCTGGAGTATTGTAGGCCGCAGCTCAGCTTCAGAATGTCATAGAGACGAGTCCATACATCCCCATAAGGCATCAGTGTCATGTCTTTTGTGGGCAATTTGAAGCTTGTTTCTGGCGTAAGGCATCAGAGTTCAGCATTGTTCTAGAACACTTGATGTTATCTGAATAGTTATTTCAGAATATAAAGCTAACACGCCTTTTGCCCTTTTCTTTAACAAAGGGTACGGCGTGCCCTCACTCAACACCAGCCCTTCACAGACACACAGGTGTTTAACGAGTGCATGGTGACTGTATTGGAGGGCTAGACTGACGTCTATGGATAGCATAATTGCGTCGGTCAAACAGGTAGGCTTACCCCTTTTTTTGGGAGGGGGGGGCGGGGAAGAAATGGGGTCGAACAAAGCTCTCTTATTGTTGGTGAAGTCTAATTAAAATAAAGACAAATTGTTGAAATGAATTACTGTCAGCACCATTTGCTGTCCACCTCTTTTTCATTATGCCACAGCCGCTCCTAAGATGGCGTCTGTCTGGCGTCTGTCTGACGTCTGTCCTCTTGCCTTTTAGTTGACTTTCTCCTCGTTAAGTTCCTGATTTAGAAAGTGTCTCGTGACATTGTAATACATTTGGTCTCCAGTCTATGGGCTCTGTCATGACATTGTAATACATTTGGTCTCCAGTCTATGGGCTCTGTCATGACATTGTAATACATTTGGTCTCCAGTCTATGGGCTCTGTCATGACATTGTAATACATTTGGTCTCCAGTCTATGGGCTCTGTCGTGACATTGTAATACATTTGGTCTCCAGTCTATGGGCTCTGTCATGACATTGTAATACATTTGGTCTCCAGTCTATGGGCTCTGTCATGACATTGTAATACATTTGGTCTCCAGTCTATGGGCTCTGTCATGACATTGTAATACATTTGGTCTCCAGTCTATGGGCTCTGTCGTGACATTGTAATACATTTGGTCTCCAGTCTATGGGCTCTGTCATGACATTGTAATACATTTGGTCTCCAGTCTATGGGCTCTGTCATGACATTGTAATACATTTGGTCTCCAGTCTATGGGCTCTGTCATGACATTGTAATACATTTGGTCTCCAGTCTATGGGCTCTGTCATGACATTGTAATACATTTGGTCTCCAGTCTATGGGCTCTGTCATGACATTGTAATACATTTGGTCTCCAGTCTATGGGCTCTGTCATGACATTGTAATACATTTGGTCTCCAGTCTATGGGCTCTGTCATGACATTGTAATACATTTGGTCTCCAGTCTATGGGCTCTGTCATGACATTGTAATACATTTGGTCTCCAGTCTATGGGCTCTGTCGTGACATTGTAATACATTTGGTCTCCAGTCTATGGGCTCTGTCATGACATTGTAATACATTTGGTCTCCAGTCTATGGGCTCTGTCGTGACATTGTAATACATTTGGTCTCCAGTCTATGGGCTCTGTCATGACATTGTAATACATTTGGTCTCCAGTCTATGGGCTCTGTCATGACATTGTAATACATTTGGTCTCCAGTCTATGGGCTCTGTCATGACATTGTAATACATTTGGTCTCCAGTCTATGGGCTCTGTCATGACATTGTAATACATTTGGTCTCCAGTCTATGGGCTCTGTCATGACATTGTAATACATTTGGTCTCCAGTCTATGGGTTCTGTCATGACATTGTAATACATTTGGTCTCCAGTCTATGGGCTCTGTCATGACATTGTAATACATTTGGTCCCCAGTCTATGGGCTCTGTCATGACATTGTAATACATTTGGTCTCCAGTCTATGGGCTCTGTCATGACATTGTAATACATTTGGTCTCCAGTCTATGGGCTCTGTCGTGACATTGTAATACATTTGGTCTCCAGTCTATGGGCTCTGTCATGACATTGTAATACATTTGGTCTCCAGTCTATGGGCTCTGTCGTGACATTGTAATACATTTGGTCTCCAGTCTATGGGCTCTGTCATGACATTGTAATACATTTGGTCTCCAGTCTATGGGCTCTGTCATGACATTGTAATACATTTGGTCTCCAGTCTATGGGCTCTGTCGTGACATTGTAATACATTTGGTCTCCAGTCTATGGGCTCTGTCATGACATTGTAATACATTTGGTCTCCAGTCTATGGGCTCTGTCATGACATTGTAATACATTTGGTCTCCAGTCTATGGGCTCTGTCATGACATTGTAATACATTTGGTCTCCAGTCTATGGGCTCTGTCATGACATTGTAATACATTTGGTCTCCAGTCTATGGGCTCTGTCATGACATTGTAATACATTTGGTCTCCAGTCTATGGGCTCTGTCATGACATTGTAATACATTTGGTCTCCAGTCTATGGGCTCTGTCATGACATTGCAATACATTTGGTCTCCAGTCTATGGGCTCTGTCATGACATTGCAATACATTTGGTCTCCAGTCTATGGGCTCTGTCATGACATTGCAATACATTTGGTCTCCAGTCTATGGGCTCTGTCATGACATTGCAATACATTTGGTCTCCGGTCTATGGGCTCTGTCATGACATTGCAATACATTTGGTCTCCAGTCTATGGGCTCTGTCATGACATTGTAATACATTTGGTCTCCAGTCTATGGTCTACAGAAAAACCATATTGGTGACTCTTTCTACTGTAGACGACATAATTTATGTTAAATTAATTGGATTGAGCGTTGGTGTTGCGCAGCAGCTCTACACCTCTCCACCCTAGAGAGACACGCTGGGCATGGACAAGCAGCTCTACACCTCTCCATCCTAGAGAGGCACGCTGGGCATGGACAAGCAGCTCTGCACCTCTCCACCCTAGAGAGACACGCTGGGCATGGACAAGCAGCTCTGCACCTCTCCATCCTAGAGAGGCACGCTGGGCATGGACAAGCAGCTCTACACCTCTCCACCCTAGAGAGGCACGCTGGGCATGGACAAGCAGCTCTGCACCTCACCACCCTAGAGAGGCACGCTGGGCATGGACAAGCAGCTCTACACCTCTCCACCCTAGAGAGGCACGCTGGGCATGGACAAGCAGCTCTACACCTCTCCACCCTAGAGAGGCACGCTGGGCATGGACAAGCAGCTCTGCACCTCTCCACCCTAGAGAGGCACGCTGGGCATGGACAAGCAGCTCTGCACCTCACCACCCTAGAGAGGCACGCTGGGCATGGACAAGCAGCTCTACACCTCTCCACCCTAGAGAGACACGCTGGGCATGGACAAGCAGCTCTGCACCTCTCCACCCTAGAGAGACACGCTGGGCATGGACAAGCAGCTCTGCACCTCACCACCCTAGAGAGACACGCTGGGCATGGACAAGCAGCTCTACACCTCTCCATCCTAGAGAGGCACGCTGGGCATGGACAAGCAGCTCTGCACCTCTCCATCCTAGAGAGACACCCTGGGCATGGACAAGCAGCTCTACACCTCTCCTCCCTAGAGAGACACGCTGGGCATGGACAAGCAGCTCTGCACCTCTCCACCCTAGAGAGGCACGCTGGGCATGGACAAGCAGCTCTACACCTCTCCACCCTAGAGAGGCACGCTGGGCATGGACAAGCTAAATATTTTACATGGGGCGTAATCCCAGAATTGTATTTAGAATCCCTATTAATTCAATAGCATCTCTGTGGGCCTAGTCATATTATAATATATTTTTTTATGTAAGGTGTAATTTAGACGCTGGGAGTTGAGAAGCAGGAGGTAAATATAACAAGAAACAACGTTGGAATAGCGTCTAGTCATGAACAACAGGAAACAATACTGCCTGGGGAAAGAACCTAAGGGAGTGCCAGATAAAGGGGAGGTCATGGAGTCCAGGTGTGCCTAATGATGCAGCGCAGGTGAGGGTAATGATGAAAGCCAGGTGAGGGTAATGATGAAAGCCAGGTGAGGGTAATGATGAAAGCCAGGTGAGGGTAATGATGAAAGCCAGGTGAGGGTAATGATGAAAGCCAGGTGAGGGTAATGATGAAAGCCAGGTGCGCGTAATGATGAAAGCCAGGTGAGGGTAATGATGAAAGCCAGGTGAGGGTAATGATGAAAGCCAGGTGAGGGTAATGATGAAAGCCAGGTGAGGGTAATGACGGTTTCCAGGACCAATGGTTAGTAAACCGGCGACGAGTAGACTCCTTTACTAGGTTACCCTAACCCTAACCCCTAACCCTAACCCCTTACCCGCGCTCGTTCATCCACTCACAACATATTTCCAGCCTCCAAACAGTGATGAATGGAAAAATACATCTGTTACACAAAACCTCAAAAAGTGTAATGACATTTGGCAATTGTCATTATGCCAGAATGAATGCCTCCACTGCTGTCTGTGCACGTCTCGGTGTCCGCCACTCATCTCTGACAACAGCCTGCCTTGGCAAAAGGCAGGCTGTCTGTGTTCTCATCGAACCACATGACATTTTGGAGCGTAGGCTGTCCACCTGTTTTCATTTGCAAATTTGACATGCCTCTGACATGCACTAATGATAAAAAGTGGTGTGGCCTACAGATTTCTTGACATTTTATTTTAATTATTGTGATAGGCTCATGTTTTACTGGTACGGCGTACCCCCACTACGCCATTCGGGAGCCCTAAATTATGCTGTGATACTGTGACTCTGTGATATATATTGAGGGAAATACAATGACTTTAGCTGTGGAAAGTTGAGTTAGTTTTTAAAATGGCAGATGTCAACATAATGTGTTTGATCCAGCTGTATGTCTTTCTGTGTGTCAATCATGGCTGCCAAAAGGCAGAGTGGTCTGGCTGGCTGGCTGACTAACTGACTGACTGGCTGACTGACTAGCTGGCTGTGTGACTGACTAGCTGGCTGGCTCACTGACTGGCTGGCTGGCTGACTGCCTGACTGACTGACTAGCTGGCTGTGTGACTGACTAGCTGACTGGCTGGCTGGCTGACTGACTGGCTGACAGACTAGCTGACTGGCTGGCTGGCTGACTAGCTGGCTGGATGACTGGCTGGCTGGCTGACTAGCTGGCTGACTGACTAGATGGCTGACTGACTAACTGGCTGGCTGACTGACTGGCTGGCTGGCTGACTAGCTGGATGGCTGGCTGACTAACTGGCTGGCTGACTGACTGGCTGGCTGGCTGGCTGGCTGACTAGATGGCTGACTGACTAGCTGGCTGACTGGCTGACTAACTGGCTGGCTGGCTGACTAGCTGGATGGCTGGCTGACTAACTGGCTGGCTGACTAGCTGGATGGCTGGCTGACTAACTGGCTGGCTGACTGACTTTTCACTTTTACTTCCCTACATTTTCCCTGAAACCCAAAGGTACTCGTTACATTTTGAATGCTTATCAGGACAGGAAAATGGTCCAATTAACACACTTATCAAGAGAACATCCCTGCTCATCCCTACTGCCTCTGATCGGACGGACTCACTAAACACAAATGCTGCATTTGTAAATTATGTCTGTGTTGGAGAGCCCCTGGCTATCCATACGTTTTTTTAATTTTTTTACAGAAAATGGTGCCGTCTGGTTTGCTTAATATAAGGAATTTGAAATGATTTATACTTTTACTTTTGATACTTAAGTACAGTGGTTCTTAAACTTTTTCAGCCTGGGACCCAAATGAGAAATGTTGTGTTGTCCTGGGACCCAAGCTTAGGAAAAGATGCAACTAAACGTAAATATCGTTTTTTTCATTGCCTTTATGCACCCAAAAATAATGCAATATAGACAAAAACAAATAACAATGAAATACCCATAAATATCGTTTCATGTTTATTTTCCCCCATTAAAAACACTCACGTACCTGTCTAGGTTGGACCTGTTGCTGTTAAAATACAATAAATCATTTAATTCTGAACTGG
The DNA here is from genome assembly GCF_045679555.1 of Salvelinus alpinus. Taxonomy (NCBI): domain Eukaryota; kingdom Metazoa; phylum Chordata; class Actinopteri; order Salmoniformes; family Salmonidae; genus Salvelinus; species Salvelinus alpinus. The sequence continues at coordinate 1,082,284 of NC_092100.1, read as the reverse complement.
AATAAACAGATTGATCACATCACACAGATGAATAACAGAACACACAGGCTTTATGATCGTGCAACACTACAGATTAACTATTCAGGCCTACTGTACATCCTACTGTACATTCTACTGTACATCCTACTGTACATTCTACTGTACATCCTACTGTATATCCTACTGTACATCCTACTGCACATCCTACTGCACATTTAACTGTACATCCTACTGTACATCCTACTATACATCCTACCGTATATCCTACTGCACATTTAACTGTACATCCTACTGTACATCCTACTATACATCCTACCGTATATCCTACTGCACATCCTACTGCACATTTAACTGTACATCCTACTGTACATCCTACTATACATCCTACTGTACATCCTACTATACATCCTACTGTACATCCTACTATACATCCTACTGTACATCCTACTGCACATCCTACTGTACATCCTACTGCACATCCTACTGTACATCCTACTGTACATCCTACTGCACATCCTCCTGCACATCCTACTGCACATTTAACTGTACATCATACTGTACATGCTACTGTACATTCTCCAGTACATCTTACTGTATAAATTGTATAAATTGATAGAAAGTCTAGTTGGAATTGTTGCTTTTAAAATTCAATATATATGTTTTATTCTGAACTGGAATAAACTGATTGATCACAGGAGGCTTGAAGGCTGGGAGCTACAGTTGAAGTCTGAAGGGTACTTAGGGTCACTTAGGTTGGAGTCATTAAAACTCGTTTTTCAACCACTCCACAAATTTCTTGTTAACAAACTATAATTTTGGCAATCTACTTTGTGCATGACACAAGTAATTTTTCCAACAATTGTTAACATACAGATTATTTCACTGTATCACAATTCCAGTGGGTCAGAAGTTTAAAAACACTAAGTTGACTGTGCCTTTAAACAGCTTGGAAAATTCCAGAAAATGATGTCATGGCTTTAGAATCTTCTGATAGGCTAATTGACATCATTTGAGTCAATTGGAGGTGTACCTGTGGATGTATTTCAAGGCCTACCTTCAAACTCACTGCCTCTTTGCTTGACATCATGGGAAAATCAAAAGAAATCAGCCAAGACCTCAGAAAAAAAATGGTAGACCTCCACAAGTCTGGTTCATCATTGGGAGTAATTTCCAAACGCCTGAAGGTACCACGTTCATCTGTACAAACAGTAGTACGCAAGTATAAACACCATGGGACATCGTAGCCGTCATACCGCTCAGGAATGGATATAGGTACTCTCAATTATTCTGACATTTCACATTCTTTAAATAAGGTGGTGATCCTAACTGACCTAAGACAGGGAATTTTTACTAGGATTAATGTCAGGAATTGTGAAAAACTGAGTTTACATACACATTTAAACTTCTGACTTCAACAAAAGTATGTGGACACCCCTTCAAATTAGTGGATTCACCTTTTTCAGCCACACCCAGGGGTGACACGTGTATATAATCGAGCACACAGCCATGCAATCTCCATAGACAAACATTGCCAGGAGAATGGCCTTACTGAAGAGCTGAGTGACTTTCAACGTGGCACCGTCATAGGATGCAACCTTTCCAACAAATCAGTTCGTCAAATTAGAGCTGCCCCGGTCAACTGTAAGTGCTTTTATTGTGAAGTGGAAACGTCTAGGAGCAACAATGGCTCCACCGCAAAGCGATAAGCCACACAAGCTCACAGAACGGGACTGCTGAGTACTGAAGCGTGTAGGGCGTAAAAATCATCTGTCCTCGGTTGCAACCCTCACTACCGAGTTCCAAACTGCCTCTGGAAACAACGTCAGCACAAGAGCTGCTCGTAGGGAGATACATGAAATGGGTTTCCATGGCCGAGTTGCCGCACACAAGCCTAAGATCACCATCCGCACAATGCCAAGTGTCGGCTGGAGTGGTGTAAAGCTCCCCACCATTGGACTCTATAGCAGTGGAAACGCATTCTCTGGAGTGATGAATCACGCTTCACCATCTGGCAGTCCGACGGACGAATCTGGGTTTTGGCGGATGCCAGGAGAACGCTACTGTAAGGTTTGGTGGAGGAGGAATAATGGTCTGGGGCTGCTAGGAGGAGGAGAGGACAGTGGGGGCTCCTGGCTAGGAGGAGAGTGTCTGAGTGCAGCCAGTAACCACTGTGTGCGTCTCACTAGAAAAATATTTGAAAATGTTTAAAATATCCGTGATATAACTGTACTGAACAAAAATATAAACGCAACATGCAACAATTTCAATGATTTTACTGTTCATATAAGGAAAATAGTCAATTGAAATAAATTCATTAGGTCCTAATCTATGGATTTCACATGACTGGGCAGGGGTGCAGGCATGGGTGGTCCTGGGAGGGCCCAGCCAATCAGAATGAGTTTTTCCCCACTCAAGAGGTTTATTACAGACAGAAATAATCCTCAGTTTCATCAGCTGTCCGGGTGGCTGGTCTCAGATGATCCCGGCGAAGAAGCCAGATGGGGAAGTCCTGGGCTGGCGTGGTTACACGTGGCCCGCAGTTGTGAGGCCGGTTGGACCTATTGCCAGATTCTCATAAACGACGTTGGAGGCGGCTTATGGTAGAGAAGGATTCAATTATCTGGCAACAGCTCTGGTAGACATTCCTGCAGTCAGCATGCCAATTGCACGGTCCCTCAAAACTTGAGACATCTGTGGCATTGTGTTGTGTGACAAAACTGCACATTTTAGAGTTGCCTTTTATTGTCCACAGCACAAGGTGTAATGATCATGCTGTTTAATCAGCTTCTTGATATGCCACACATGTCAGGTGGATGGATTATCTTTGCAAAGGAGGAATGCTCAGTAACAGAGATATAAACTAAGTTGTGCACAACATTTTAGAGAAATAAGCTTTTTGTGTGTATGGAACATTTCTGGGATCTTTTATTTCAGCTGATGAAACATGGGACCAACACTTTACATGATGTGTTCATATTTTTGTTCAGTATGAAATAAAAAGTATTTTCCAGCAAAACCAGCCAAGTTGACCTTTTGTACAACATAACAACCACCGTCTTAAAAGCATTGTTGACGGAAGGATTTCTGTCAGACTGTCTGGCGGGGCTGATCAACGACAGCATGTGAACACAACGACACCCTCTGTCTCAGTTCTCTAATCTAATCACTCTGTTCAATGGGTCGCATCTCATGACAGTGAAGAATGCGACGTGTGTTTGGCCAGAGATCTAAAGTTCACTTGTAACGTGAACAGAGAACTCTGTTTTGACTTGGGATGAGTCCCAAATGGAATTCTGTTCCCTATATAGTGCACTACTATTGACCAGAGCCCTTTGGGATGCAGACCTAGATTAGTCTGGGCTTCTAGCCAGACATGGCATTAGTCCTCTCTAGTTCTGTTAATCATCTATGGTACTGCTAGATTCAAACACACGGAACATGTCTCTACTGTACCGGACCTCTGCATTCGAAATGTCCCCTTAGGTAGTGCACTATATAGGCAATAGGGTGCCATAGGGCTCTGGTTAAAGGTAGTGCACTATATAGGCAATAGAGTGCCATAGGGCTCTGGTTAAAGGTAGTGCACTATATAGACAATAGAGTGCCATAGGGCTCTGGTTAAAGGTAGTGCACTATATAGGCAATAGAGTGCCATAGGGCTCTGGTTAAAGGTAGTGCACTATATAGACAATAGAGTGCCATAGGGCTCTGGTTAAAGGTAGTGCACTATATAGGCAATAGAGTGCCATAGGGCTCTGGTTAAAGGTAGTGCACTATATAGGCAATAGAGTGCCATAGGGCTCTGGTTAAAGGTAGTGCACTATATAGGCAATAGAGTGCCATAGGGCTCTGGTTAAAGGTAGTGCACTATATAGACAATAGAGTGCCATAGGGCTCTGGTTAAAGGTAGTGCACTATATAGGCAATAGAGTGCCATAGGGCTCTGGTTAAAGGTAGTGCACTATATAGGCAATAGAGTGCCATAGGGCTCTGGTTAAAGGTAGTGCACTATATAGACAATAGAGTGCCATAGGACTCTGGTTAAAGGTAGTGCACTATATAGACAATAGAGTGCCATAGGGCTCTGGTTAAAGGTAGTGCACTATATAGACAATAGAGTGCCATAGGGCTCTGGTTAAAGGTAGTGCACTATATAGGCAATAGAGTGCCATAGGGCTCTGGTTAAAGGTAGTGCACTATATAGGCAATAGAGTGCCATAGGGCTCTGGTTAAAGGTAGTGCACTATATAGGCAATAGAGTGCCATAGGGCTCTGGTTAAAGGTAGTGCACTATATAGGCAATAGAGTGCCATAGGGCTCTGGTTAAAGGTAGTGCACTATATAGACAATAGAGTGCCATAGGGCTCTGGTTAAAGGTAGTGCACTATATAGACAATAGGGTGCCATTTGGGATGCACATCATGTGTGTGCTGGATCACTCAGGTAGGAGATATAGCACGGCTGTCAGCCAATCAGCATTCAAGGCCGCCCAGCTTATAAACACTATTATACAACGGGTGGGTCTAATCCTGGACGCTGATTGGTTAAAAGCGCATTCCAGCCAGTGTCTATTCCACAAGTTACCACCGGTTAAATCTATGATGTTAAAATGCCTATTTACTCTGTTCCACTGTCTCATCAGCCCAGCCAGCCAATTTATAAACTTGATCTCCACTATAAAAAGCATCTAGACATTATCTCCCATTTCCTTTAGACTAACATGTAGTTTAACAGCGGAGATTTGTATAAACCTTGCTGTTTGTCTCTCCGACATTTGCAATGTTGTTTCAATATTCAAATTCGACCTCCAGCTGTCCAATAGTAATTAACGTGTCGGGAGTCGGAACGAGACAGACAGCCAGGCAGCGTTTCTCAGCCAGTCGAAATCATGAATCGGCATCATTTTTTATGGATTTAAACAAAGAAATGTCAATTGAAAAACGGTTCAACGAAATGCAGCTAGTTTGCAGTCTTTCCTGCTTCAGTTTGAAGTGATTGTGTTACTGTAGCTGTGTTGTCGGCTGTGTTGTTGGTTGTGTGGTTGGTTGTGTTGTTGGCTATGTGGTTGGTTGTGTTGTTAGCTATGTTGTTGTCTAGCTCCTCTGAACAACAGTGTCCTAACGAGTGAGCACATTTTCCATGCCAGGTGAAATCACGCCTCATTAGCTCATTGTTATGGATGTGTCCAAATAAATGTCACTAGAAAACAGCTTAAACAAATGCAGATACTGTTGTTATTCTGGCTGCACTGTTTGACGTGACTGTAAATTAGCCATGTTGGCTAGCTAGCAAACAAGGGATAAGAACATTACCAGCCGGTATGGCAATGGACATTTATTTTTATTTATTTAAAAACATATATATTTTTTTTATGTTACCTTTATTTAACTAGGCAAGTCAGTTAAGAACAAATTCTTATTTTCAATGACGGCCTAGGAACAGTGGGATGTTTACCTTGTCAGCTCGGGGGATTCAATTTAGAATGAACGACTGGGTCGCGTTCATAGATATAAAAAAAAAAAGACTGAACGACTGGGTCTGACAACCAAACCAATAGAACGAACGACCAGCCGGCTTGGGTAGCAACCCAATATTTGTTTCGGGACTATATCTCGTGGAAGGATGAAATAGTATGAATAAATTCATCAAAATAAAGTTTTTTAATATATCAATCATTATTTGAATATGTTGGTAACCCGTTGTATAAAAGTGATAATGCCCTCGAAGCCGGGTCTAACAACACTCTATGTTCCTGTTCCTGATCCTCTGTCCTCCAGCTCTATGTTTCTGTTCCTGATCCTCTGTCCTCCAGCTCTATGTTCCTGATCCTCTGTTCTCCAGCTCTATGTTCCTGATCCTCTGTTCTCCAGCTCTATGTTCCTGATCCTCTGTTCTCCAGCTCTATGATCCTGATCCTCTGTTCTCCTGCTCTATGATCCTGATCCTCTGTTATCCAGCTCTATGTTCCTGATCCTCTGTTCTCCAGCTCTATGTTCCTGATCCTCTGTTCTCCTGCTCTATGATCCTGATCCTCTGTTATCCAGCTCTATGTTCCTGATCCTCTGTTCTCCTGCTCTATGATCCTGATCCTCTGTTATCCAGCTCTATGTTCCTGTTCCTCTGTTCTCCAGCTCTATGTTCCTGATCCTCTGTTCTCCAGCTCTATGTTCCCGATCCTCTGTTCTCCTGCTCTATGATCCTGATCCTCTGTTCTCCTGCTCTATGTTCCTGATCCTCTGTTATCCAGCTCTATGTTCCTGTTCCTCTGTTCTCCTGCTCTATGTTCCTGATCCTCTGTTCTCCAGCTCTATGTTTCTGATCCTCTGTTCTCCTGCTCTATGTTCCTGATCCTCTGTTATCCAGCTCTATGTTCCTGATCCTCTGTTCTCCAGCTCTATGATCCTGATCCTGATCCTCTGTTCTCCAGCTCTATGTTCCTGATCCTCTGTTATCCAGCTCTATGTTCCTGATCCTCTGTTCTCCTGCTCTATGTTCCTGATCCTCTGTTCTCCAGCTCTATGTTTCTGATCCTGATCCTCTGTTCTCCAGCTCTATGTTCCTGATCCTCTGTTATCCAGCTCTATGTTCCTGTTCCTCTGTTCTCCTGCTCTATGTTCCTGATCCTCTGTTCTCCAGCTCTATGTTCCTGATCCTCTGTTCTCCAGCTCTATGTTCCTGATCCTCTGTTCTCCTGCTCTATGATCCTGATCCTCTGTTATCCAGCTCTATGTTCCTGTTCCTCTGTTCTCCTGCTCTATGATCCTGTTCCTCTGTTCTCCAGCTCTATGTTCCTGAGCCTCTGTTCTCCAGCTCTATGTTCCCGATCCTCTGTTCTCCTGCTCTATGTTCCTGATCCTCTGTTCTCCAGCTCTATGTTTCTGTTCCTGATCCTCTGTTCTCCAGCTCTATGTTTCTGTTCCTGATCCTCTGTTCTCCAGCTCTATGTTCCTGATCCTCTGTTCTCCAGCTCTATGTTCCCGATCCTCTGTTCTCCTGCTCTATGATCCCGATCCTCTGTTCTCCTGCTCTATGATCCTGATCCTCTGTTCTCCTGCTCTATGTTCCTGATCCTCTGTTATCCAGCTCTATGTTCCTGTTCCTCTGTTCTCCTGCTCTATGTTCCTGATCCTCTGTTCTCCAGCTCTATGTTTCTGATCCTCTGTTCTCCTGCTCTATGTTCCTGATCCTCTGTTCTCCAGCTCTATGTTCCTGATCCTCTGTTCTCCTGCTCTATGATCCTGTTCCTCTGTTATCCAGCTCTATGTTCCTGTTCCTCTGTTCTCCAGCTCTATGTTCCCGATCCTCTGTCCTCCTGCTCTATGATCCTGATCCTCTGTTCTCCAGCTCTATGTTCCTGATCCTCTGTTCTCCAGCTCTATGTTCCTGATCCTCTGTTCTCCAGCTCTATGTTCCTGATCCTCTGTTCTCCAGCTCTATGTTCCTGATCCTCTGTTCTCCTGCTCTATGATCCTGTTCCTCTGTTATCCAGCTCTATGTTCCTGATCCTCTGTTCTCCTGCTCTATGATCCTGTTCCTCTGTTATCCAGCTCTATGTTCCTGTTCCTCTGTTCTCCTGCTCTATGTTCCTGATCCTCTGTTCTCCAGCTCTATGTTTCTGTTCCTGATCCTCTGTTCTCCAGCTCTATGTTTCTGTTCCTGATCCTCTGTTCTCCAGCTCTATGTTCCTGTTCCTCTGTTCTCCAGATCTATGTTCCTGATCCTCTGTTCTCCTGCTCTATGTTCCTGATCCTCTGTTCTCCAGCTCTATGTTCCTGATCCTCTGTTCTCCAGCTCTATGTTCCTGATCCTCTGTTGTCCAGCTCTATGTTCCTGATCCTCTGTTGTCCAGCTCTATGTTCCTGATCCTCTGTTCTCCAGCTCTATGTTTCTGTTCCTGATCCTCTGTTCTCCAGCTCTATGTTCCTGATCCTCTGTTCTCCAGCTCTATGTTCCTGATCCTCTGTTCTCCTGCTCTATGTTCCTGATCCTCTGTTCTCCTGCTCTATGTTCCTGATCCTCTGTTCTCCTGCTCTATGTTCCTGATCCTCTGTTCTCCAGCTCTATGTTCCTGATCCTCTGTTTTTCTTCCTGGCTCTTCTTAAGTTGTAAATAGTAGCGCTGCAACAATGTAGGAGGCAGCTGTGCCTATCTAGTGGAACTGCAGCTGGATTGGCTGGATCTGTCCTGGTTACTGCAGCTGGATTGGCTGGATCTGTCCTGGTTACTGGAGCTGGATTGGCTGGTTCTGTACTGGTTACTGCAGCTGGATTGGCTGGATCTGTCCTGGTTACTGCAGCTGGATTGGCTGGATCTGTCCTGGTTACAGCAGCTGGATTGGCTGGATCTGTCCTGGTTACAGCAGCTGGATTGGCTGGATCTGTCCTGGTTACTGCAGCTGGATTGGCTGGATCTGTCCTGGTTACTGCAGCTGGATTGGCTGGATCTGTACTGGTTACTGCAGCTGGATTGGCTGGATCTGTCCTGGTTACTGCAGCTGGATTGGCTGGATCTGTCCTGGTTACAGCAGCTGGATTGGCTGGATCTGTCCTGGTTACTGCAGCTGGATTGGCTGGATCTGTCCTGGTTACTGCAGCTGGATTGGCTGGATCTGTCCTGGTTACAGCAGCTGGATTGGCTGGATCTGTCCTGGTTACTGCAGCTGGATTGGCTGGATCTGTCCTGGTTACTGCAGCTGGATTGGCTGGATCTGTCCTGGTTACAGCAGCTGGATTGGTTGGATCTGTCGTCTCCAGCTGTATCAGAGCCCTCGGGGGGGGGGGGGGGGTGTTGTTGTTGCATGCCTGGGCCGATTTCTGGTCCCAGTCTGCCCCTGGAGCAAAGGGGACCAACCCAACAAGCTGCGGGTTGAACAAGCATGTCCTGGGGGTGGAATTTGGATTATGTTTTCTAGGCAGACACATTAGTGTTTGTCTCGTCTGCTTCAAATGTGAATGAACAAATCCCTCCCTTGTTTTGAAGGGAACAAATCCCCAATGTTCTATGCGTGGGCTGTGTGGGTGTGTTGTCCTGAATGTACAGACAGAGTCCACAGTGGACCCTGTATGCAGTGTGTAGGAGTGTACAGGAGGGGGCGGGTTATGGAACGTACAGTTGCAGGGTGAATGAATGCCACATTGTCCCATTGGACTCGGTAATGTGTGAGACGGACACGTGAGAGGAGAAGCTGACTGGTGCTGCACAGCAGGAGGTCCAATGATGTGTGAGACGGACACACGTGAGAGGAGAAGCTGACTGGTGCTGCACAGCAGGAGGTCCAATGATGTGTGAGACGGACACACGTGAGAGGAGAAGCTGACTGGTGCTGCACAGCAGGAGGTCCAATGATGTTAACGATCTAGGGCTGTATCCCAAATGGCATTCCCTTTATAGTGCACTACTTTAGACCAGAGCCCTATTTCCTATATAGTGCACTACTTTAGGCCAGAGCCCTATTTCCTATATAGTGCACTACTTTAGGCCAGAGCCCTATTCCCTATATAGTGCACTACTATAGACCAGAGCCCTATTCCCTATATAGTGCACTACTATAGACCAGAGCCCTATTCCCTATATAGTGCACTACTATAGACCAGAGCCCTATTCCCTATATAGTGCACTACTATAGACCAGGGCCCTATTCCCTATATAGTACACTACTTTAGACCAGAGCCCTATTCCCTATATAGTGCACTACTATAGACCAGAGCCCTATTCCCTATATAGTACACTACTTTAGACCAGAGCCCTATTCCCTATATAGTGCACTACTTTAGGCCAGAGCCCTATTCCCTATATAGTGCACTACTATAGACCAGAGCCCTATTCCCTATATAGTGCACTACTATAGACCAGGGCCCTATTCCCTATATAGTGCACTACTTTAGACCAGAGCCCTATTCCCCTATATAGTGCACTACTTTAGACCAGAGCCCTATTCCCTATATAGTGGTACTACTTTAGACCAGAGCCCTATTCCCTATATAGTGCACTACTTTAGACCAGAACCCTATTCCCTATATAGTGCACTACTTTAGGCCAGAGCCCTATTCCCTATATAGTGGTACTACTATAGACCACAGCCCTATTCCCTTTATAGTGCACTACTTTAGACCAGAACCCTATTCCCTATATAGTGCACTACTTTAGGCCAGAGCCCTATTCCCTATATAGTGCACTACTATAGACCAGAGCCCTATTCCCTATATAGTGCACTACTATAGGCCAGAGCCCTATTCCCTATATAGTGCACTACTTTAGACCAGAGCCCTATTCCCTATATAGTACACTACTATAGACCAGAGCCCTATTCCCTATTATAGTACACTACTTTAGACCAGAACCCTATTCCCTATATAGTGCACTACTATAGACCAGGGCCCTATTACCTATATAGTACACTACTATAGACCAGAGCCCTATTCCCTATATAGTGGACTACTATAGACCAGAGCCCTATTCCCTATATAGTACACTACTATAGACCAGAGCCCTATTCCCTATATAGTGCACTACTATAGACCAGAGCCCTATTCCCTATATAGTGCACTACTATAGACCAGAGCCCTATTCCCTACATTGTACACTACTATAGACCAGAGCCCTATGGCACCCTATTCCCTATATAGTGCACTACTTTAGACCAGAGCCCTATGGCACCCTATTCCCTATATAGTGCACTACTTGTCCAAATGTGTTCATGGCTCTGGTCAAAAGATGTGAGGAATAGTCATATCTGTAGCCATTGAAGACACAGCCTTAGTTATCCACCTCTAACAGCTGTACAGGGTTGTAGGGTATTATTTGTACTTTTCCTGATATCCAATTGGAAGTTACAGTTTTGTCCCATGGCTGCAACTCCCGTACGGACTCGGGAGAGGCATGCATCCTCCGAAACAAGACCCTGTCAAGCCGCACTCCTTACTTAACCCCGGAAGCCAGCCGCACCAACGTGTTGGAGGAAACACCGTCCAACAATGACGAGACGGCCTACAGGGAGGAGGTGAGGGCCCTCGGAGTGTGGTGTCAGGAAAATAACCTCACACTCAACGTCAACAAAACTAAGGAGATGATCGTGGACTTCAGGAAACAGCAGAGGCAGCACCCCCCTATCCACATCGACGGGTCAGTAGTGGAGAGGGTAGTAAGTTTTAAGTCCCTCGGCGTACACATCACGGACAAACTGAATTGGTCCACCCACACAGACAGCGTGGTGAAGAAGGTGCAACAGCGCCTCAACCTCAGGGGGCTGAAGAAATTCGGCTTGTCACCAAAATCACTCACAAACTTTTAACGATGCACAATCGAGAGCATCTTGTCGGGCTGTATCACCGCCTGGTACGGCAACTGCTCCGCCCACAACCGTAAGGCTCTCCAGAGGGTAGTGAGGTCTGCACAACGCATCACCGGGGGCAAACTACCTGCCCTCCAGGACACCTACACCACCCGATGTCACAGGAAGGCCAAAAAGATCATCAAGGACAACAACCACCTGAGCCACTGCCTGTTCACCCCGCTATCATCCAGAAGGTGAGGTCAGTACAGGTGCATCAAAGCAGGGACCGAGAGACTGAAAAACAGCTTCTATCTCAAGGCCATCAGACTGTTAAACAGCCACCACTAGCGGCCGCTGCCAACATACTGACTCAACTCCAGCCACTTTAATAATGGAAAAATTGGATGTAATAAATGTATCACTAGTCACTTTAAACAATGCCACTTTATATAATGTTTATATACCCTACATTACTCATCTCATATGTATATACTGTACTCTATACCATCTACTGCATCTTGCCTATGCCGTTCGGCCATCGTTCATCCATATATTTATATGTACATATTCTTAATCAATCCTTTAGATGTGTGTGTATTAGGTAAATGTTGTGGAATTATTAGATTACTTGTTAGATTGTACTACACTGTCGGGAACTAAAAGTGTAACGGATATGAAATGGCTAGCTAGTTAGCGGGTACGCGCTAATAGCATTTCAATCGGTTACGTCACTTGCTCTGAGACTTGAAGTAGCGTTTCCCCTTGCTCTGCAAGGGCCGTGGCTTTTGTGGAGCGATGGGTAACGACTGTCCTGTCGTGGGTGTCAGCTGTTGATGTGTGCAGAGGGTCCCTTGTTTGCGCCCGTGTCGGGGCGAGGGGACGGTCTACAGTTATACTGTTACAGAAGCACAAGCATTTCGCTACACTCGCATTAACATCTGCTAACCACGCGTATGTGACAAATAACATTTGATTTGATTTACGACAGACCGGTATTATAGCTAGCCATCACTGGTTGAAGCTAAAGTAACTTTTGAGTGTAATGGAGTTGACAATGACATGAATATATATCATTCACAACATTTGGATATATAATACAGCTATAATACAGAACAAATGTCATTGTGGCTTCAATTCAGGCTGAACTGCTGTCAATTGGGAAAGATTGCTTCTGTGCCCCACTTCCTTGTTTGTAGTTGAGAACGTCACTTTGCCGTGTGGAGCCAGAGCCAACGCTCAGTGTTTGAAAGATTTCCTGGTCTGGTCTGGAGCTCCAGATCCGGTCTGGAGCCCTGTCTCTGTTAACACATTGACTTCTTCACCATTCTGTCACCACACCACTCACTCACACCTCCCATCTATCTCTCTCTCTGTCACACCTCTGTCACACCACAACATCTTCAAGACTGTGCAGGGATCCAGATTGCGGACTTAAGAAAAACTTGACTCATCAACATACATAGACACTTTTAGTTTTTATCCCCTGGTTTTCTAACCCCTTGATGTTCTGGTTGGATCTCATTTTAATAGCATTTCATTGGCCATAATAAATAGATATGGAGACAATGGAGAACCTTGTTTTACTCCTCTTAAAAGTTCAATACTTTCTGAGAAGTAACCATTATTTATGGTACATCTGGGGTTGCTGTACATAGCTTTAACCCATGTATAAGAGATTCACCGAAATTAAAGTAATCCAGGCATTTATATAACAATTCTAGTCGTACTTTATCAAACGCCTTTTCAAAATCTGCTATGAAGACCAGACCTGGTATCTTTGATGTTTTATAATGTTCAGTTGGTTCCAGTAATTGTCGTATATTATTTTGTCCATGAAAAAAAACCTGTCTGATCAGGATGAACAATATCTGGTAAAACTTCTTTTGAAGAAGAAGAAGAATCTCAAATATAAAATATATTTTGATTTGTTTAACACCTTTTTGGTTACTACATGATTCCATATGTGTTATTTCATAGTTTTGATGTCTTCACTATTATTCTACAACGTAGAAAATAGTCAAAATAAAGAAAAACCCTTGAATGAGTAGGTGTTCTAAAACTTTTGACCAGTAGTGTATTTGTAGGTGGAGTTATTAAAGTGAGATAATAACAGAGAGTAGCAGCAGCATAGAAGAGGGGGAGGGGGGGGGTGCAAATCATCTGGGTAGCCATTTCATTAGCTGTTCAGGAGTCTTATGGCTTAGGGTTAGAAGCTGTTTAGAAGCCTCTTGGACCTAGACTTGGTGCTCCGGTACCGCTTGCTGTGCGGTAGCAAAGAGAACAGTCTGTGGCTGGAGTCTTTGACAATATTTAGGGCCTTCCTCTGACACCGCCTGGTATAGAGGTCCTGGATGGCATGAAGCTTGTCCCCGGTGATGTACTGGGTCGTACGCACTAGCCTCTGTAGCGCCTTGCGGTCGGAGGCCGAGCAGTTGCCATACCAGGCGGTGATAGAACCGGTCAGGACGCTCTTGATGGTGCAGCTGTATAACTTTTTGAAGATTTGGGGACCCATGCAAAATATTTTCAGTCTCCTGAGGGGGAAAGGTTTTTGTTGTGCCCTCTTCACGACTGTCTGGGTGTGTTTGGACCACGATAGTTTGTTGGTGATGTGGACACTAAGGAACTTGAAGCTCTCAACCTGCTCCACTACAGCCTTGTCGATGTTAATGGAGGACTGTTCGGCCTGCCTTTTTCTGTAGCCCACGATCAACTCCTTTGTCTTGCTCACATTGAGGGAGAGGTTGTCCTTCCCCCACCACCCCTCTTTTCTCACTTCCTACATTTTGAATACAGACCCGGTTCTGCTGGCATCTGGTCTGCGAGTCCTGCCCTCTGTCTCTGCGTGTTCCAGATATGTCATGTAACTAAATGTAAATATCATATAATGCAACTCTTGTCTCCAGTAGCAACAACTGACTGCAAAGTTTTACCTGCAGTGTTCTGCATGTCAATACATTACTATTATAAATGCTTCCCTAATCGCTCTACCCGTCATGTCCGTGTGTCAGTGTTATCAGAGCCTGTACTCTGCATGCTTCTTAGTACCAAACACATCCACACTATTTTACTATAAACAATCTCTTTATTGAAGTGTTTGTCATTTAATCATAAGGGTTTTATTCTTTCACCAGATGATTCCAGGGTGTTTGTTTTAGATATCCATCACTTTGGAGACAGAATACGGACATTCCCCTCCTATTGACAGTCACAGCACTGAGACAGCAGAGGATTACAGACTCCACTGCAGTCATGTTTAATCAATACAGACTCCACTACAGTCATGTTTAATCAATACAGACTCCACTACAGTCATGTTTAATCAATAGTCCCAATATACTCAAAGTACAAAACAGATTAACACCTTCCAGATTAACACCTTCCAGATTAACACTTTCCAGATTAAGCCAACAGGTTTTGATTTACACCTTCCTAATATTGAGTTGCACCCCCCCTTGCCGTCAGAACAGCCTCAATTCGTCGGGGCGTGGACTCTGCAAGGTGTTGAAAGCGTTCCACAGGGATGCTGGTCCATGTTGACTCCAATGCTTCCCACAGTTGTGTCAAGTTGGCTGGATGTCCTTTGGGTGGGGGACCATTCTTGATACACACAGGAAACTGTTGAGTGTGAAAAACCCAGCAGTGTTGCAGTTCTTGACACACTCAAACTGGTGCGCCTGGTACCTACTACCATATGCCGTTCAAAGCCAGGCGAGGTAGGGCCAGCTGGAGCCAGGCGAGGTAGGGCCAGGGTAGGGCCAGCTGGAGCCAGGCGAGGTAGGGCCAGGGTAGGGCCAGCTGGAGCCAGGCGAGGTAGGGCCAGCTGGAGCCAGGCGAGGTAGGGCCAGCTGGAGCCAGGCGAGGTAGGGCCAGCTGGAGCCAGGCGAGGTAGGGCCAGGGCAGGGCCAGCTGGAGCCAGGCGAGGTAGGGCCAGGGCAGGGCCAGCTGGAGCCAGGCGAGGTAGGGCCAGCTGGAGCCAGGCGAGGTAGGGCCAGCTGGAGCCAGGCGAGGTAGGGCCAGGGCAGGGCCAGCTGGAGCCAGGCGAGGTAGGGCCAGCTGGAGCCAGGCGAGGTAGGGCCAGGGCAGGGCCAGCTGGAGCCAGGCGAGGTAGGGCCAGGGCAGGGCCAGCTGGAGCCAGGCAGACCAGGCGAGGTAGGGCCAGGGCAGGGCCAGCTGGAGCCAGGCAGGCCAGGCGAGGTAGGGCCAGGGCAGGGCCACCCCGAGTCAGGCTGAGGCTTATTATGACTGTGGCCTTGTTGTCTTTGCTGGGGATTGAAGAGGGATTAGTACTGATGACACCAGTGACCGGGACGGAAGGACAGGGCCTGGCTGATTGGCCAATGGACGGATAGAGCCTAGCATACTGGATGGAAGGATTGGGCCTCTCGTCCTATGGGATGGCAGCACAAACCAACCTGATCCCCCTCTGTAAGGCAGCTAACCCAAATCAAATGTTATTGGTCACATACACATGGTTAGCACATGTTATTGGTCACATACACATGGTTAGCACATGTTATTGGTCACATACACATAGTTAGCACATGTTATTGGTCACATACACATGGTTAGCACATGTTATTGGTCACATGGTTAGCAGATGTTATTGTGAGTGTAGTGAAATGCTTCTAGATCTGACAGTGCAGCAGTATCTAACAGGTAATATCTAACAATTCCACAACAAAACCTAATATCTAACAATTCCACAACAAAACCTAATACACACAATCTAGTAAAGGAATGGGATGAGAATATATCAGTATAAAATATATGGATGAACAGTGACAGAGCGGCTAAGATGCAATAGATAGTAAAGGATACAGAATACAGTATATACATATGAGATGAGTAATGTGAGATATGTAAACATTATTAAAGTGACTAGTGTTCCATTTATTAAAGTGGCCAATGATATCGTCTGTAGGTAGGCAGCCGCCTCTCTGTGATAGTGATGGCTATTTAAGTCTGATGGCCTTGGGATAGAAGCTGTTTTTCAGTCTCTCGGTCCCTGCTTTGATGCACCTGTACTGACCTCGCCTTCTGGATGATAGCGGGGTGAACAGGCAGTGGCTCGGGTGGTTGATGTCCTTGATGATCTTTTTGGCCTTTCTGTGACATCGGGTGCTGTAGGTGTCCTGGAGGGCAGGTAGTTTGCCCCCGGTGATGCGTTGTGCAGACCTCACTACCCTCTGGAGAGCCTTACGGTTGTTGCCGTACCATGCTGTGATACAGCCCGACAGGATGCTCTCGATTCACTACCCGCTGGAGAGCCTTGTTGTCTTTCTGTCAGGCAGCTAACCCATGTTGTCTTTCTGTCAGGCAGCTAACCCATGTTGTCTTTGTCAGGCAGCTAACCCATGTTGTCTTTCTGTCAGGCAGCTAACCCATGTTGTCTTTCTGTCAGGCAGCTAAACCATGTTGTCTTTCTGTCAGGCAGCTAACCCATGTTGTCTTTCTGTCAGGCAGCTAACCCATGTTGTCTTTCTGTCAGGCAGCTAACCCTTGTTGTCTTTCTGTCAGGCGGCTAACCCATGTTGTCTTTCTGTCAGGCGGCTAACCCATGTTGTCTTTCTGTCAGGCAGCTAACCCTTGTTGTCTTTCTGTCAGGCGGCTAACCCATGTTGTCTTTCTGTCAGGCGGCTAACCCATGTTGTCTTTCTGTCAGGCAGCTAACCCATGTTGTCTTTCTGTCAGGCAGCTAACCCATGTTGTCTTTGTCAGGCAGCTAACCCTTGTTGTCTTTTTCAGGCAGCTAACCCTTGTTGTCTTTCTGTCAGGCAGCTAAACCATGTTGTCTTTCTGTCAGGCAGCTAACCCATGTTGTCTTTCTGTCAGGCAGCTAACCCATGTTGTCTTTGTCAGGCAGCTAACCCATGTTGTCTTTGTCAGGCAGCTAACCCTTGTTGTCTTTCTGTCAGGCAGCTAACCCTTGTTGTCTTTCTGTCAGGCAGCTAACCCATGTTGTCTTTCTGTCAGGCAGCTAACCCATGTTGTCTTTCTGTCAGGCAGCTAACCCTTGTTGTCTTTCTGTCAGGCAGCTAACCCATGTTGTCTTTGTCAGGCAGCTAACCCTTGTTGTCTTTGTCAGGCAGCTAACCCATGTTGTCTTTGTCAGGCAGCTAACCCATGTTGTCTTTCTGTCAAGCAGCTAACCCATGTTGTCTTTGTCAGGCGGCTAACCCATGTTGTCTTTGTCAGGCAGCTAACCCATGTTGTCTTTGTCAGGCAGCTAACCCATGTTGTCTTTGTCAGGCAGCTAACCCATGTTGTCTTTCTGTCAGGCAGCTAACCCATGTTGTCTTTGTCAGGCAGCTAACCCATGGTGTCTTTCTGTCAGGCAGCTAACCCATGTTGTCTTTCTGTCAGGCAGCTAACCCATGTTGTCTTTGTCAGGCAGCTAACCCTTGTTGTCTTTCTGTCAGGCAGCTAACCCTTGTTGTCTTTCTGTCAGGCAGCTAAACCATGTTGTCTTTCTGTCAGGCAGCTAACCCATGTTGTCTTTCTGTCAGGCAGCTAACCCATGTTGTCTTTGTCAGGCAGCTAACCCATGTTGTCTTTGTCAGGCAGCTAACCCTTGTTGTCTTTCTGTCAGGCAGCTAACCCTTGTTGTCTTTCTGTCAGGCAGCTAACCCATGTTGTCTTTCTGTCAGGCAGCTAACCCATGTTGTCTTTCTGTCAGGCAGCTAACCCTTGTTGTCTTTCTGTCAGGCTTGAGAACTTGTCATTTAAGTCTTAACAGTGATGTCAGGTGAGTTGGACGTTTGTGGAGCAGGGCTTTGTTAACGTAAAGAGTGTAATGATCTACGTGACTTTAAAGAGGTTGAGCCAACCTGTTGGTAAAGAGTACAGTGATGAGTAATGAAACGGTCTCCTGTAATGAAACGAAGGGCTCCTGTAATGAAACGAAGGGCTCCTGTTGGTAAAGAATACAGTGATGAGTAATGAAACGGTCTCCTGTAATGAAACGGTCTCCTGTAATGAAACGGTCTCCTGTTGGTAAAGAATACAGTGATGAGTAATGAAACGGTCTCCTGTAATGAAACGGTCTCCTGTAATGAAACGAAGGGCTCCTGTAATGAAACGAAGGGCTCCTGTTGGTAAAGAATACAGTGATGAGTAATGAAACGGTCTCCTGTAATGAAACGAAGGGCTCCTGTTGGTAAAGAACACAGTGATGAGTAATGAAACGGTCTCCTGTAATGAAACGGTCTCCTGTAATGAAACGGTCTCCTGTAATGAAACAAAGGGCTCCTGTTGGTAAAGAATACAGTGATGAGTAATGAAACGGTCTCCTGTAATGAAACGGTCTCCTGTAATGAAACGGTCTCCTGTAATGAAACGAAGGGCTCCTGTTGGTAAAGAACACAGTGATGAGTAATGAAACGAAGGGCTCCTGTAATGAAACGGTCTCCTGTAATGAAACGGTCTCCTGTAATGAAACGGTCTCCTGTAATGAAACGAAGGGATCCTGTTGGTAAAGAACACAGTGATGAGTAATGAAACGGTCTCCTGTAATGAAACGGTCTCCTGTAATGAAACGGTCTCCTGTAATGAAACGAAGGGCTCCTGTTGGTAAAGAATACAGTGATGAGTAATGAAACGAAGGGCTCCTGTAATGAAACGGTCTCCTGTAATGAAACGGTCTCCTGTAATGAAACGAAGGGCTCCTGTTGGTAAAGAACACAGTGATGAGTAATGAAACGAAGGGCTCCTGTAATGAAACGGTCTCCTGTAATGAAACGGTCTCCTGTAATGAAACGAAGGGCTCCTGTTGGTAAAGAATACAGTGATGAGTAATGAAACGAAGGGCTCCTGTAATGAAACGGTCTCCTGTAATGAAACGGTCTCCTGTAATGAAACGAAGGGCTCTACGATGAACACCATCCAGGGGTTTAAGAGTAGAGGCAGCTGCACTTTGATAAATAGTATCACCATAACAACAGGTAGAAAGGTTGACTGCACAATCTGCTTCCTGCTGACTAGAGACAGGATCTGTTTCTATAACAAAATCCACTTTAAATCTTAGTTTCTTAAACCAGCTCATTCATATAATGTCTGGTAACCATTACATCACTGTCAATCCAAATACCAAGGCGTATGTATGCAGGGACTGGTCTGATTATAGACCCATCTAAGATCATCAGAAGAGAACTTGAAAACATGTATTTAGTTTTGCCCGTATTTAAAGTTAAAATATTTTTTAATATTTTTTAAACAAATTGACCAATAGCATTTATATAAATAGTGAAAAGAGCAGGTTCTAGTATCGATCCCTGCGGAACACCTTCACGTACTTCCAGAAATGTGGACTCGGTGACATGGTGATGTGTCAGCGCTCAGGCCATTGGAGGACAACTTGTTCAGTATCAAACACTTTTGACAGATCCACAAACAGGACGCACAATTCATTTTAGCATCTAAAAGCATTGACACGATTCTGTCCCTCTAAAGTCCTCTTC
This sequence comes from Salvelinus alpinus, assembly GCF_045679555.1. Lineage (NCBI taxonomy): Eukaryota > Metazoa > Chordata > Actinopteri > Salmoniformes > Salmonidae > Salvelinus > Salvelinus alpinus. The sequence continues at coordinate 1,062,574 of NC_092100.1, read as the reverse complement.
ATGTTGACATGCTTCTGTCCAGCCCGTGACGGACTCCATCCCTGTGGATCCTCTCTCCTTCAGTTCATACAACCGGGATTGGCTGAAGAAAACCGACCCCTACAGTCTCGCTGCTTCTCAGTTCCTCTTCCCTTGGCACCAGTCTCCTGCCATCGTAGTTTCTTCCATGAATTTCAGGCACCTGGATGAGAAAAGGAAAAATGGCACAGCTAAACTTAGCAAATTCCTTCTCGAGCTAAAATAACAGGCCTGCTGCTCAACGGGTAGTAACAGCCTCCCACCTCCTCCACTCTGGGCCTGGTGATGGCTTACAGACCGCCTGGTGCTGGCCTCCCTCTCCTGTGACTGGTGTGTGGTGCTGGCCTCCCTCCCCTGTGACTGGTGTATGGTGCTGGCCTCCCTCCCCTGTGACTGGTGTATGGTGCTGGCCTCCCTCCCCTGTGACTGGTGTGTGGCTCTGGCCTCCCTCCCCTGTGACTGGTGTGTGGTGCTGGCCTCCCTCTCCTGTGACTGGTGTGTGGTGCTGGCCTCCCTCTCCTGTGACTAGTGTGTGGTGCTGGCCTCCCTCCCCTGTGACTGGTGTATGGTGCTGGCCTCCCTCCCCTGTGACTGGTGTGTGGTGCTGGCCTCCCTCTCCTGTGACTGGTGTATGGTGCTGGCCTCCCTCCCCTGTGACTGGTGTATGGTGCTGGCCTCCCTCCCCTGTGACTGGTGTGTGGTGCTGGCCTCCCTCTCCTGTGACTGGTGTGTGGTGCTGGCCTCCCTCTCCTGTGACTGGTGTGTGGTGCTGGCCTCCCTCCCCTGTGACTGGTGTGTGGCTCTGGCCTCCCTCTCCTGTGACTGGTGTGTGGTGCTGGCCTCCCTCCCCTGTGACTGGTGTGTGGTGCTGGCCTCCCTCTCCTGTGACTGGTGTGTGGTGCTGGCCTCCCTCTCCTGTGACTGGTGTATGGTGCTGGCCTCCCTCCCCTGTGACTGGTGTGTGGTGCTGGCCTCCCTCTCCTGTGACTGGTGTGTGGTGCTGGCCTCCCTCTCCTGTGACTGGTGTATGGTGCTGGCCTCCCTCCCCTGTGACTGGTGTGTGGTGCTGGCCTCCCTCCCCTGTGACTGGTGTGTGGTGCTGGCCTCCCTCCCCTGTGACTGGTGTGTGGTGCTGGCCTCCCTCTCCTGTGACTGGTGTGTGGTGCTGGCCTCCCTCCTCCCCCCTGGCCCTGAAGGCTGGGCTTGTCAGAGGGGATGTATGGTGACAGGCTGAGCCCAGACACATACAATGGTCCCTATGTTCTGTTCTCTCCAGCAAGGCTGCTGCAGCCTGGGGGTGTGATTCAGTCCCTGCCAACCCCAGATAGCAGCCCACCTCCTCCCTCCCTCCCATTGGCCTTTATAAACGCCAGTTCCTCATTAGGAGGAAGAATTATTTCCCTACCATTCCGTTTCCCGTCAGAAGGACTCAGTAAAGCCTAACACAGTAAACTCTACCCTCTGACGTGCTGTGATGATGTTAACCTGGTCAGTACGAGTACTAACCTGGTCTTACTGCTGTACTAATGTGGTTCTACAATCCATTGATCTCATCCTAAGATGTTTCCCAATGATCTCAGACTGAGGTGGTATTTTCTGAGAATACTGGGTTGGACGAAGTCACCGCGGAGCGGAGGGCACAGCTTGGCTTGTTCAACCGGTTAATATAATTTGCGATAACAGATATGTGTGAGATATCAGACACTCCTGTGATTGTGTGTGGTAACTTCATAGCCTGTAGACTCCAGTGGTTAGTCAGGACTTTGTTCCATGTCAGTTAGTAGCGGAGTCCATTACCTGACTACAGTGATATAGGCCTACCGCCTACTGCGGAGATATGCATTGGCTTGGGACAGTGATCCCCAGATGAAGCCAGAGGAAGTAGTCAGAAAGCATTTGTTTTGAACAGGGTCTGGACAAGGACACTGCACATTACAGGACGTCTCTGATGTGTTGTTATCAGGAAGGAGATGAACAGGCTGGTGTGATCCTCATGATGACCAGACACCAGGCATGTGGGGCGGCAGGGTATCCTAGTGGTTAGAGCGTTGGACTAGTAACCGAAAGGTTGCAAGTTCAAATCCCCGAGCTGACAAGGTACAAATCTGTCGTTCTGCCCCTGAACAGGCAGTTAACCCACTGTTCCTAGGCCGTCATTGAAAATAAGAATTTGTTCTTAACTGACTTGCCTAGTTAAATAAAGGTAAAAAATGTCCAGGTCCAAAATGTCCAAAATGTCCAATGTCCAGGTGATGCCTTCAAACCTCTAACAGATACTGATGAGTCCATGTCGGGTTTTAGCCCTTAATTACAAAGTAAAATCAGTTGAGTTTTATCAGAATAAAATGTGAGGTTGCAATTGTTAGTCCTTTTCAGCATCACTTTATTTTGTATTGAAAAGTAGAATTTGGAAGGAAATGTATGAAATGCTGTATAACTTAAATTAAACAGGCCAGGAATTTATCTGCTTCAATAACTTTCTTGTTACTAGTTGAGACCAGGTCCTGTTTCATCATGATATCTTGTTACTAGTTGAGACCAGGTCCTGTTTCATCATGATATCTTGTTACTAGTTGAGACCAGGTCCTGTTTCATCATGATATCTTGTTACTAGTTGAGACCAGGTCCTGTTTCATCATGATATCTTGTTGCTAGTTGAGACCAGGTCCTGTTTCATCATGATATCTTGTTACTAGTTGAGACCAGGTCCTGTTTCATCATGATATCTTGTTACTAGTTGAGACCAGGTCCTGTTTCATCATGATATCTTGTTGCTAGTTGAGACCAGGTCCTGTTTCATCATGATATCTTGTTACTAGTTGAGACCAGGTCCTGTTTCATCATGATATCTTGTTGCTAGTTTGTATTTATTATTACTTTTATTATAATCCGTTTAACTTTTCTATTATTTCTCCATTTCTCTCTGCATTGTTGAGAAGTAAATCAGCATTTCTCTGTTAGTCTACAACGTTAACGTATGTAGCTGAAGAAACAAGGTTCATATACTCTCTCTGAAACTCACTTAGATAATACCCTTGATACAGTGGCAATACATGGTTATAACATTTATAGAAGATATAGAAATGGTGGAGGTGTTGCTGTTTATATTCAGAACCACATTTCTGTAAAGCTTAGAGAGGATCTCATGTTAAATACTGTTGAAGTAATATGGCTACAGGTTCATCTGCCTCACCTAAAGCCCATTCTGGTGGGAAGCTGCTATAGACCACCAAGTGCTAACAGTCAGTATGCTTGATAATGTGTGAAATGCTTGATAATGTATGTGATATCAACAGAGAAGTATATTTTCTGGATGATTTAAATATTGACTGGCTTTCATCAAGCTGCCCACTCAAGAGAGAGTTTCAAACTGTAACCAGTACCTGCAACCTGGTTCAGGTTATCAGTCAACCTACCAGGGTCGTTACAAACAGCACAGGAATGAAATCATCCACATGTATTGATCACATCTTTACTAATGCTGCAGAACTCTGCTCTAAAGCAGTATCCAGATCCATCAGATGTAGTGATCACATATAGTAGCCATAACCAGGAAAACCAACGTTACAAAGGCTGGAACTAATATAGTGTATAAAAGTTTTGTAGTGATTCCTATGTTGTTGATGTAAATAATATTTGCTGGTCTGTGGTGTGTAATGAGGAGCAACCAGATGCTGCCCTTGACACATTTGCTTATCCCAGTTACTAATAAACACTCATTAAGAAAATGACTGTAAAAACAGTTAAATCCCTGTGGTTGATGAGGAATAGAAAACTGGTATGGTGTAGAGGGATGAGGCAAAATACATGGCAAATAAGTCTGCCTGTACAATCAAAATTGCAAACGTACTGTAAATTGAGAAATTTGTGACTAAACTGAATAAAATGAAGAATAAACTCCACTATGAAACAAAGATAAATTATATAAAGAATAATGGTAATAAGCTTTGGAGCTCCTTAAATGGCATTCTGGGTAAAAAGTCGGCTCCATCATTCATTGAATCAGATGTCTCATTCATCACAAAACCCACTGATATTACCAACTACTTTAATGATTTTTTTCATTGGCCAGACAAACTTCAGGATGACATGCCAGCAACAAACGCTGACACTACACATCCAAGTATATCGGACCAATTTATGAAAGACAAGCATTTTAATTTGGAGTTCCGTAAAGTGAAGATGGAAGAGGTGAAAGAATTATTGTTGTCTATCCACCATGACAAGCCACCAGGGTCTGACAATCTGGATGGAAAATGACTGAGGATAATAGCAGACGATATTCTATTTGCCAGATCTTCAATTTAAGCCTACTAGAGAGCGTGTACCCTCAGGCCTGGAGGGAAACTAGAGTCATTCCTCTACCTAAGAATAGTAAAGTCCCCTTTACTGGCTCAAATAGCCGACCAATCAGCCTGTTACCAACCCTTAGTAAACTTCTGGAAGAAATTGTGTTTGACCAGACAAGATGCTATTTCACAGTAAACAAATTGACAACAGACTTTAATAACGCTTATAGGGAAGGACACTCAACAAGCACAGTTACACAAATGACTGATGATTGGCTGTGAAAAATGTATGATAAAACGATTGTGGGGGCTGTTTTGTTAGAATTCCTTGCCGAGTTTTGACATTATTGATCATAGTCTGTTGCTGGAAAAACATGTGTTATGGCTTTACACCCCCTGCCATGCTGTGTTGTCATGTTGTTGCTGCCATGCTGTGGTGTCATGTGTTGCTACCATGCTGTGGTGTCATGTTGTGTTGCTAACATGCTGTGGTGTCATGTTGTGTTGCTGCCATGCTGTGTTGTCATGTGGTGTTGCTACCATGCTGTGGTGTCATGTTGTGTTGCTACCATGCTGTGGTGTCATGTTGTGTTGCTACCATGCTATGTTGTTGTCATGCTGTGGTGTTGTGTTGCTACCATGCTGTGGTGTCATGTTGTGTTGCTGCCATGCTGTGGTGTCATGTTGTGTTGCTGCCATGCTGTGGTGTCATGTTGTGTTGCTGCCATGCTGTGGTGTCATGTTGTGTTGCTACCATGCTGTGGTGTCATGTTGTGTTGCTACCATGCTGTGGTGTCATGTTGTGTTGCTGCCATGCTGTGGTGTCATGTTGTGTTGCTACCATGCTGTGGTGTCATGTTGTGTTGCTGCCATGCTGTGGTGTCATGTTGTGTTGCTACCATGCTGTGGTGTCATGTTGTGTTGCTGCCATGCTGTGGTGTCATGTTGTGTTGCTGCCATGCTGTGGTGTCATGTTGTGTTGCTGCCATGCTGTGGTGTCATGTTGTGTTGCTACCATGCTGTGGTGTCATGTTGTGTTGCTACCATGCTGTGGTGTTGTGTTGCTACCATGCTGTGGTGTCATGTTGTTTTGCTACCATGCTATGTTGTTGTCATGCTGTGGTGTTGTGTTGCTACCATGCTGTGGTGTCATGTTGTGTTGCTGCCATGCTGTCATGTTGTGTTGCTACCATGCTGTGGTGTCATGTTGTGTTGCTGCCATGCTGTCATGTTGTGTTGCTACCATGCTGTGGTGTTGTGTTGTGTTGCTACCATGCTGTGGTGTCATGTTGTGTTGCTACCATGCTGTGGTGTCATGTGGTGTTGCTACCATGCTGTGGTGTCATGTGGTGTTGCTACCATGCTGTGGTGTCATGTTGTGTTGCTGCCATGCTGTGGTGTCATGTTGTGTTGCTACCATGCTATGCTGTGTTGTCATGTTGTGTTGCTGCCATGCTGTGGTGTCATGTTGTGTTGCTACCATGCTGTGTTGTCATGTGTTGCTACCATGTGGTGGTGTCATGTTGTGTTGCTACCGTGGTGTCATGTTGTGTTGCTGCCATGCTGTGGTGTCATGTGGTGTTGCTACCATGCTGTGGTGTCATGTTGTGTTGCTACCATGCTGTGGTGTCATGTTGTGTTGCTACCATGCTGTGTTGTCATGTGGTGTTGCTACCATGCTGTGTTGTCATGTGGTGTTGCTACCATGCTGTAGTGTCATGTTGTGTTGCTGCCATGCTGTGGTGTCATGTCGTGTTGCTGCCATGCTGTGGTGTCATGTTGTGTTGCTACCATGCTGTGGTGTCATGTGGTGTTGCTGCCATGCTGTGGTGTCATGTGGTGTTGCTGCCATGCTGTGGTGTCATGTGGTGTTGCTGCCATGCTGTGGTGTCATGTGGTGTTGCTGCCATGCTGTGGTGTCATGTTGTGTTGCTGCCATGCTGTGGTGTCATGTTGTGTTGCTACCATGCTGTGGTGTCATGTGGTGTTGCTACCATGCTGTGGTGTCATGTGGTGTTGCTACCATGCTATGCTGTGGTGTCATGCTGTGGTGTCATGTTGTGTTGCTGCCATGCTATGTTGTGTTGTCATGTTGTGTTGCTGCCATGCTGTGTTGTCATGTTGTGTTGCTACCATGCTATGCTGTGGTGTCATGCTGTGGTGTCATGTTGTGTTGCTACCATGCTATGTTGTGTTGTCATGTTGTGTTGCTAACATGCTATGTTGTGGTGTCATGTTGTGTTGCTACCATGCTGTGTTGTCATGTTGTGTTGCTACCATGCTATCATGTTGTATTGCTATCATGTTGTGTTTCTACCATGCTATCATGTTGTGTTGCTACCATGCTATCATGTTGTGTTGCTACCATGCTATGTTGTCATGTTGTGTTGCTGCCATGCTGTGGTGTCATGTTGTGTTGCTACCATGCTGTGCTGTCATGTTGTGTTGCTACCATGCTATGTTGTCATGTTGTGTTGCTGCCATACTATGTTGTCATGTTGTGTTGCTACCATGCTGTGGTGTCATGTTGTGTTGCTACCATGCAACACAACATGACAACATAGCAACATGTGGTGTCATGTCGTGTTGCTACCATGCTTTGTTGTGTTGTCATGTTGTGTTACTACCATGCTATGTTGTCATGTTGTGTTGCTGCCATGCTGTGTTGTCATGTTGTGTTGCTACCATGCTGTGGTGTCATGTCGTGTTGCTACCATGCTGTGGTGTCATGTCGTGTTGCTACCATGCTATGTTGTCATGTTGTGTTGCTACCATGCTGTGGTCATGTTGTGATGCTACCATGCTATGTTGTCATGTTGTGTTGCTACCATGATGTGTTGCTACCATGCTGTGGTGTCATGTCGTGTTGCTACCATGCTGTGGTGTCATGTCGTGTTGCTACCATGCTATGTTGTCATGTTGTGTTGCTACCATGCTATGTTGTGTTGTCATGTTGTGTTGCTATCATGCTATGTTGTCATGTTGTGTTGCTACCATGCTATGTTGTCATGTTGTGTAGTCATGTTGTGTTTCTACCACGCTGTGGTCATGTTGTGTTGCTGCCATGCTGTGGTGTCATGTGTTGCTACCATGCTGTGGTCATGTTGTGTTGCTGCCATGCTGTGGTCATGTTGTGATGCTACCATGCTATGTTGTCATGTTGTGTTGCTACCATGATGTGTTGCTACCATGCTGTGGTGTCATGCGATGCTACCATGCTATGTTGTCATGTTGTGTTGCTACCATGCTATGTTGTCATGTTGTGTTGCTACCATGCTATGTTGTTGTGTTGCTACCATGCTATGTTGTGTTGTCATGTTGTGTTGCTACCATGTTGTTGTCATGTTGTGTTGCTACCATGCTGTGCTATCATGTTGTGTTGCTGCCATGCTATGTTGTCATGTTGTGTTGCTGCCATGCTATGTTGTCATTTTGTGTTGCTACCATGATGTGTTGCTACCATGCTGTGGTGTCATGCGATGCTACCATGCTATGTTGTGTTGCTGCCATGCTATGTTGTCATTTTGTGTTTCTACCATGATGTGTTGCTACCATGCTGTGGTGTCATGCGATGCTACCATGCTATGTTGTGTTGCTACCATGCTATGTTGTGGTGTCATGTTGTGTTGCTACCATGCTATGTTGTGTTGCTACCATGCTGTGGTGTGTTGCTACCATGCTATGTTGTGGTGTCATGTTGTGTTGCTGCATGCTATGTTGTGTTGTGTTGCTACCATGCTATGTTGTCATTTTGTGTTGCTACCATGCTGTGTTGTCATGTTGTGTTGCTGCCATTCTGTGGTGTCATGTTGTGTTGCTGCCATGCTGTGCTGTCATATGTTGCAACATAGCAACACATGTCTGGAGGCCTTTTGGTAAGCCATCAATGTAAATAAGAATTTGTTTCTTAACCGACTTGCCAAGTTAAATAAAAGGTTAAATAAAATTCAAATAAAAAAATAAAATATTGTGGATAAAGAGCAACCTGTCTAACAGAACACAGAGGGTGTTCTTTAATGGAAGCCTCTCCAACATAATCCAGGTAGAATCAGGAATTCCCCAGGGTATCTGTCTAGGCCCCTAACCTTTTTCAATCTTTACTAATGACATGCCACTGGCTTTGAGGAAAGCCAGAGTGTCTATTTATGTGGATGACTCAACAATATACATGTCAGCTACTACAGTGACTGAAATGACAGCAACACTTAACAAAGAGCTGCAGTTAGTTTCAGAACGGGTGGCAAGGAATAAGTTTGCCCTAAATATTTCAAAAACTAAAAGCATTGTATTTGGGACAAATCATTCACTAAACCCTAAACCTCAACTAAATCTTGTCATGAATAATGTGTAAATTGAGCAAGTTGAGGAGACTAAACTGCTTGGAGTAACCCTGGATTGTAAACTGTCATAGTCAAAACATATTGTGGAGACGTCTGTCTATAATAAAGCGATGCTCTGCCTTCTTAACAACACTATCAACAAGGCAGGTCCTACAGGCCCTAGTTTCTGCCTTCTTAACAACACTATCAACAAGGCAGGTCCTACAGGCCCTAGTTTCTACCTTCTTAACAACACTATCAACAAGGCATGTCCTACAGGCCCTAGTTTCTACCTTCTTAACAACACTATCAACAAGGCAGGTCCTACAGGCCCTAGTTTCTACCTTCTTAACAACACTATCAACAAGGCAGGTCCTACAGGCCCTAGTTTCTACCTTCTTAACAACACTATCAACAAGGCATGTCCTACAGGCCCTAGTTTCTACCTTCTTAACAACACTATCAACAAGGCAGGTCCTACAGGCCCTAGTTTTGTCGCACCTGGACTACTGTCCAGTCGTGTGGTCAGGTGCCACAAAGAGGGACTCAGAACAGGGCAGCACGGCTGGCCCTTGGATGTCCACAGAGAGCTAATATTAATAATATGCATGTCAAGTTCTCCTGGCTCAAAGTGGAGGAGAGATTGACTTCATCACTACTTGTATTTGTGAGAAGTATTGACATGTTGAATGATCCGAGATGTCTGTTTGAACTACTAGCACACAGCTCAGACACACATACATACCCCACAAGACATGCCACAAGACATGCCACCAGAGGTCTCTTCACAGTCCCCAAGTCCAGAACAGACTATGGGAGGCTCACAGTACTACATAGAGCCATGACTACATGGAACTCTATTCCACATCAAGTAACTGATGCAGCAGGAGAATCAGATTGAAAAAGCAGGTAAATATACACCTTATGGAACAGCGGGGAGTGTGCAGAGACACAAACAAGCACATGCATACAAACACACGATAACATACGCACTATACACACACGTACACATGGATTTTGTGTTCTAGATAAGTGGTAGTAGAGTTGAGGCCTGAGAGCACACACTTAATATGTTGTGAAATCTGTTATGAATGTATTCTAATGTTTTTAACATGTATAAAACAGCCTTAATGTTGCTGGACCCCAGGAAGAGTAGCTGCTGCCTTGGCAGGAACTAATGGGGATCCATAATAAACCCCAGGAAGAGTAGCTGCTGCCTTGGCAGGAACTAATGGGGATCCATAATAAACCCCAGGAAGAGTAGCTGCTGCCTTGGCAGGAACTAATGGGGATCCATAATAAACCCCAGGAAGAGTAGCTGCTGCCTTGGCAGGAACTAATGGGGATCCATAATAAACCCCAGGAAGAGTAGCTGCTGCCTTGGCAACAGGAACTAACGGGGATCCATAATAAACCCCAGGAAGAGTAGCTGCTGCCTTGGCAGGAACTAATGGGGATCCATAATAAACCCCAGGAAGAGTAGCTGCTGCCTTGGCAGGAACTAATGGGGATCCATAATAAACCCCAGGAAGAGTAGCTGCTGCCTTGGCAGGAACTAATGGGGATCCATAATAAACCCCAGGAAGAGTAGCTGCTGCCTTGGCAGGAACTAATGGGGATCCATAATAAACCCCAGGAAGAGTAGCTGCTGCCTTGGCAGGAACTAATGGGGATCCATAATAAACCCCAGGAAGAGTAGCTGCTGCCTTGGCAGGAACTAATGGGGATCCATAATAAACCCCAGGAAGAGTAGCTGCTGCCTTGGCAACAGGAACTAACGGGGATCCATAATAAACCCCAGGAAGAGTAGCTGCTGCCTTGGCAGGAACTAATGGGGATCCATAATAAACCCCAGGAAGAGTAGCTGCTGCCTTTGGCAGGAACTAATGGGGATCCATAATAAACCCCAGGAAGAGTAGCTGCTGCCTTGGCAGGAACTAATGGGGATCCGTAATAAACCCCAATTTGATTTGAACAATCTTGGAGACTGTCACACACAGTTGACCCATACAGTGCCTTCAGAGTATTTATACCCCTAGACTTATTTCACATTTTGTTGTGTTACAGCCCGAATTCAAAATTGATTAAATATGTTTCTCACCCATTTACACACAATACCCCATAATGACATCACAATACCCCATAATGACATCACAATACCCCATAATGACATCACAATACCCCATAATGACATCACAATACCCCATAATGACATCACAATACCCCATAATGACATCACAATACCCCATAATGACATCACAATACCCCATAATGACATCACAATACCCCATAATGACATCACAATACCCCATAATGACAAAGTGAAAACATGTTTTTAGAAATGTTTGCTAATTTATTGAGAATGAAATCCAGAACTATATAATTTTCATAAGTATTCACAGCCCTGAGTCAAAACACGTTAGAATCACCTTTGGCAGTGATTACAGCAGAGTGTTTCTGGGTCTCTAACAGTGATTACAGCAGAGTGTTTCTGGGTCTCTAACAGTGATTACAGCAGAGTGTTTCTGGGTCTCTAACAGTGATTACAGCAGAGTGTTTCTGGGTCTCTAACAGTGATTACAGCAGAGTGTTTCTGGGTCTCTAACAGTGATTACAGCAGAGTGTTTCTGGGTCTCTAACAGTGATTACAGCAGAGTGTTTCTGGGTCTCTAACAGTGATTACAGCAGAGTGTTTCTGGGTCTCTAACAGTGATTACAGCAGAGTGTTTCTGGGTCTCTAACAGTGATTACAGCAGAGTGTTTCTGGGTCTCTAACAGTGATTACAGCAGAGTGTTTCTGGGTCTCTAACAGTGATTACAGCAGAGTGTTTCTGGGTCTCTAACAGTGATTACAGCAGAGTGTTTCTGGGTCTCTAACAGTGATTACAGCAGAGTGTTTCTGGGTCTCTAACAGTGATTACAGCAGAGTGTTTCTGGGTCTCTAACAGTGATTACAGCAGAGTGTTTCTGGGTCTCTAACAGTGATTACAGCAGAGTGTTTCTGGGTCTCTAACAGTGATTACAGCAGAGTGTTTCTGGGTCTCTAACAGTGATTACAGCAGAGTGTTTCTGGGTCTCTAACAGTGATTACAGCAGAGTGTTTCTGGGTCTCTAACAGTGATTACAGCAGAGTGTTTCTGGGTCTCTAACAGTGATTACAGCAGAGTGTTTCTGGGTCTCTAACAGTGATTACAGCAGAGTGTTTCTGGGTCTCTAACAGTGATTACAGCAGAGTGTTTCTGGGTCTCTAACAGTGATTACAGCAGAGTGTTTCTGGGTCTCTAACAGTGATTACAGCAGAGTGTTTCTGGGTCTCTAACAGTGATTACAGCAGAGTGTTTCTGGGTCTCTAACAGTGATTACAGCAGAGTGTTTCTGGGTCTCTAACAGTGATTACAGCAGAGTGTTTCTGGGTCTCTAACAGTGATTACAGCTGGGTGTTTCTGAACACCTGAATTGTACAATATTTGCACATGAATATTTTGGTAAATTCTTCAAATCTCTCGGTTCAAGTGCTCCAACTCCGTTTTACGTCGAATTAGTCCTTTTGTACGTTTTTTTTGTAAGTTTTGTAAGTTGGTTGTTGATCGTTGCTAAACAGACATTTTCAAGTCACAGATTTTCAAGCAGATGTCGCCCTTTCCCGCAGTCAAATGACCTAGTGGCCTCATGGGTGGAATGTTATAATATTTTTATAATTAATCACTTTTCTTTTTATGCCACAAATCCGGTGTTTCAATGTCAAACGGTTTTGTCATATTTCAGTCTTCTGTGATGTATATAAAGTGTAAATGTAATACATTTCAACTCTATATCTGACATGGTACAGGTGTCTTTTTGTTAAGCCCATAACCATGTGTGTTTTGTTTTAAAGTAGATTTGTTTAAGACTACCAATAAAACACTGTGACCCTGATTTAGCCCACTGCAGTAAAAGGTTAAGTCAAAACTGTAACTAGGCCACTCAGGAACATTCAATGTCGTCTTGGTAAGCAACTCCAGTGTGTATTTGGCCTTGTGTTCTAGGTTATTGTCCTGCTGAAAGGTGAATGTCTCCCAGTTTTTTCCCAGGTTGTCTAGGAATTTGCCTGGCTCTATTCAGTTTCTTTTTATCCTAAAAAAAGTCCTTGCCGATGACAAGCATACCAATAACATGATGCAGCCACCACCATGCTTGAAAATATGAAGAGAGGTACTCAGTGATGTGTTTTCCCCAAACATAACACTTTGTACTCAGGACAGAAAGTTAATTTCTTTGCCACATTTTTTGCAGTTTTACTTTAGTGCCTTATTGCAAACAGGATGCATGTTTTGGAATATTTTTTATTATGTACAGACTTCCTTCTTTCCACTCTGTCATTTAGGTTAGTATTGTAGAGTAACTACAATGTTGTTGATCCATCCTCAGTTCTCCTATCACAGCCATTAAACTCTGTAACTGTTTTAAAGTCACCATTGGCCTCATGGTGAAATCCCTCATCATCATCACAGGCCCACATACCTCCATCATCACAGGCCTACATACCATCACAGGCCTACATACCATCACCACCACAGGCCTACATACCATCATCATCACAGGCCTACATACCTCCATCATCACAGGCCTACATACCATCATCATCACAGGCCTACATACCATCATCATCACAGGCCTACATACCATCACAGGCCTACATACCATCATCATCACAGGCCTACATACCATCACAGGCCTACATACCTCCATCATCACAGGCCTACATACCTCCATCATCACAGGCCTACATACCATCACAGGCCTACATACCTCCATCATCACCACCATCTTGATGCTGTAATGTCTATGTTTGATCCACACTGTTCTTCTGATAGCCCAGTTGGCTCATGACCTCACTGCAGTAGTCTTCCACTTGGGAGATCTGCTCAATGTTTAACCGCTCTCTCCATGCGAAGATGGCTTCCTTAGCGTCTCTGGACGATATTACAAACGGTTTGTCTGAGGAGTAGCCGTGGCCGTGGGTCATGTTCAACACGAACTTATCCATGGCAGGAAAGGAGGAGAGTTTGGAGAAGCTGTAGAGTCTCTTGAGTTCCTCCATGGGGTGCAGAACCAAGTCCTCGTAGAGGATCTTGATGTAATTCCTCTTCACCCAGGGGGGCGCGTTCATCATGAGCATCATATCATTCAGCCAGTTGTCACATATTAGCTCCATTGCGCTAGAGACATAATTCTCTGCCCGGTTCCCCCGGTTGTTTGGCACCAGTAAACGCTTGTATTTCTCCGTATGTTTTTTACTCCTCAGTACCTGTATGCTCTCCTTGACCAGAGCTTGTTTCGATTTCAGTCGTGAATTGTGCACTGCCCGCGGGTCTCTAAACAACTGAATGATCTGGAGATTTAAAGCGGGATCTCTCATTAACGGGACGAGAACACCGAGGTCCAGAACCCGCACACCTTTGATTACCACGACGCGGTACTTCTTGCACTCCCTCTCCAACTCTTTGATATCCTTCCTTGGACACTTTCCACAGACGTCTTCTTGGACTAATCCCACTTCGTTTCTCTTGTACGCCTCGCATAGAGGTTCCGAGCAGATCACTTTGTTCTTTCTCCATCCAAATATAAAAGACGTGGTGATATTTTGGCTCCCTGTGTACAGTTTTAAAACTGAGAAGTCGCATCGTAACAACGACTTCATCATATCCCGCACGGCTCCTTGCAGACTGGCCGCATCTCCTGGGTAGAGAGCCTGCCATATATGCCACATGGGCTCGTAGAGGTAAAACACATCGGGGTGTTGATTGAATAACTCCCCTAAGAACGATGACCCCGTCCTCCATGTAGCATGTAAATAAACGTGAATTTTAGACTGGCTCCTGTTGACTACCGTCTCTTCCACGGTATCCGTAGTGTTGCTGAACTTGTCCCCGTTATTCCACATATCGAGGTCGGGGCACCTCGGCTGTTGCTTGCCATGTTTAATATACCCTGATTTACTCCTGTGGTCCAGCATATACGGAATTAACAGAAGTAACACGGAATATCCTAGAATTAAAATGAAGTATTTCTTCTGTAACCTCCTTTTCATTTCCCTCTCTCACAGATAGACAGGTCTGTTGTTGTTCGGTTCGGTGCCGCTCTACGAAGACTGAGGCCAGCAGGCGGAAAGAGTTGAACAAGAAATGTCTTAGACACGCCCATTCAAATGACTCAATAAAAGCCCACAGTCACTGTTTCAAAATAAAAGCCCAGATATATAGTTTCAGTCTAGTGTGCATTCATGTAGCCTTTTTTAAACATTTTAAATAAAACGTTTTGTCGAATCATATTTATGTATAGCTAGGCTTATATAGATGTTTCTATGTCCATTTTGAGTTTTATATCAAAGGGCCTGAATACTTATGGAAAATAAGTATTCAATTTTTCTTCCAAAGACCTGTTTTGTTTTCGCTTTGTCATTATGGGGTATTGTGTGTAGATTGATGAGGGGAAATGTAATTTAATCAATTTTAGAATAAGTCTGTATCAAAATGTGGAAAGAGTTGTATAGGCCGTCATTGTAAATAAAAATTGGTTCTGAACTGACTTGCCTAGTTAAATAAAGGTGACATTTTCTTTAAAAAGTCAAGCGGTCTGAAAACTTTCATAATGCCCTGTACTGGTGAAAAACACACACATCCCTGCAAAGGAAAAACTGTTCTCCATCGAAAGCCAACTGAAAACTGAGAAATAACCTTAGTTCAGTTTTTATTCTAACAATTGGTTCCCATGGTGAATAATCCAATAGCAATTGGTAGGACACATGAAAGGAAACATCAAAGAGTTTACCGGAATCTCTCAATTAAAAATACTTGCATTTCAATTACATGTATTTGTAGTTCTAATGACATTTAGTGGGATTCTAAATTCAAATCTAAGGGGCTTTTATACAACTTATATTTTTTTTAAACAAGCAACTTATAAACTGCACACACACCAAAAACCCTGTTGCTTTGACAAGAGTCAATAAATCCCTAGTATCGATCAGGTTGTAGGCCTATGTGCTCTTGAAACTAACGCAACAGAAAAAAAACACATGGAAACTGGGTCCGTGTGCTTATGGATAATTCAAATGTCCTTTCATCTCGGCAAGGGCAAACAAGAGGAAATGAATAAAAAAATGCCTATTTTTCCTTTTGTCTATTTCAACGCCAATAAATGGTCTAATGCAAAATGCTTTGATTTCCCACTTTTCCACCTACCTCTAAATGTGAGTGGCAGACAAAATATAAAAACAACTGGATTCTTCTATTTCCAAGTAATAATTCATTTATTTTTTCATGTGTTCAAATTCGAAATACCAAAAACAAGTAGTTTTATTTTTAAGTTGGAAGATATTATATTGCCGAAAACAAAAAAATCACAGAAAATAACGAATCGGTTCCATTCTCATTACTGGTGATGTGGGTTGGGCTAAATCTATAGTCTTGTATCGTTGGTCAAACGCATATCCTGTTCCAACCTAGCCTTCAAAATAAGAGTTGAGTGTGTGTCGCGCGACTTTGTGTCTGTTACAAAATGCATACTTGTGTTCTTTCGAGAGTACATCTGCTAAGAAAAGTCAGCGAAATCTTTAAATGAACAATGGCAAGTGATAACAATCAAGCATCCTAGAAAACTGCTAAAAAGGTTCATGAAATCTATAATTTGCTAGTAACAGATGACATTCATCTCTGAAACTCACATAGATAAAACCTTTGATGATACAGTGGTAGCAATACATGGTTATAACATCTAGAAAAGACAGAAATGCCAACGGTGGAGGTGTTGCGGTCTATATTCAGAACCACATTCCTGTAAAGCTTAGAGACGATCTGATGTTAAATCCTGTTGAAGTAATGTGGCTACAGGTTCATCTGCCTCACCTAAAGCCCATTCTGGTGGGAAGCTGCTATAGACCACCAAGTGATAACAGTCAGTATCTGGATAACGTGTGAAATGCTTGATAATGTATGTGATATCAACAGAGCGGTATACTTTCTGGGTGATTTAAATATTGACTGGCTTTTATCAAGCTGCCCACTCAACAAAAAGCTTCAAACTGTAACCAGTACCTGCAACCTGGTTCAGGTTATCAGTCAACCTACCAGGGTAGTTACAAACAGCACAGGAATGAAATCATCCACATGTATTGATCACATCTTTACTAATGCTGCAGAACTCTGCTCTAAAGCAGTATCCAGATCCATCGGATATAGTAGCCAGTTACTAATAAACACGCACCCATTAAGAAAATGACTGTAAAAACGGTTAAATCTCTGTGGTTGATGAGGAATTGAACAATTGTATGGTTGAGAGGGATGAGGTTAAAGGAATGGCAAATAAGCCTGGCTGCACAACCGATTGGCAAACGTACTGCACATTGAGAAATCATGTGACTAAACTAAACTAAAAGAAGAGGAAACGATACTAAATGTCACCTGTTAAATGGGATACTTCACAGGCTGTAACTACTCATAGTTATATCATGATGTTCATTAGAGTTGTCATCTGTTAAATGGGATACTTCATGATCACAGGCTGTAACTACTCATAGTTATATCATGATGTTCATTAGAGTTGTCATCTGTTAAATGGGATACTTCATGATCACAGGCTGTAACTACTCATAGTTATATCATGATGTTCATTAGAGTTGTCAGTTGTTAGATGGGATACTTCACGCTCACAGGCTGTAACTACTCATGGTTATATAATGATGTTCATTAGAGTTGTCATCTGTTAAATGGGATACTTCATGATCACAGGCTGTAACTACTCAGCGCAAATATGGATAACGGTTCTGTAAACATAATCTCTTGGAATATAAATGGTTGTGGTAGCCAAGTGAAGAGGAAAAGATTTGGACATATTTAAAATCAAAACAGGCGGATAATGTGTTCATACAGGAATCACATTTAACAGATAGAAGCACTGACATTTAGAGGAGGCTGGGATGCAGTAGTTTATCAGATCATTTAGAGGAGGCTGGGTTGCAGTAGTTTATCAGATCATTTAGAGGAGGCTGGGATGCAGTAGTTTATCACAGATCATTTAGAGGAGGCTGGGATGCAGTAGTTTATCAGATCATTTAGAGGAGGCTGGGTTGCAGTAGTTTATCAGATCATTTAGAGGAGGCTGGGATGCAGTAGTTTATCAGATCATTTAGAGGAGGCTGGGTTGCAGTAGTTTATCAGATCATTTAGAGGAGGCTGGGTTGCAGTAGTTTATCAGATCATTTAGAGGAGGCTGGGTTGCAGTAGTTTATCAGATCATTTAGAGGAGGCTGGGTTGCAGTAGTTTATCAGATCATTTAGAGGAGGCTGGGTTGCAGTAGTTTACCACAGATCATTTAGAGGAGGCTGGGTTGCAGTAGTTTATCAGATCATTTAGAGGAGGCTGGGTTGCAGTAGTGTATCAGATCATTTAGAGGAGGCTGGGTTGCAGTAGTTTATCAGATCATTTAGAGGATGCTGGGTTGCAGTAGTTTATCAGATCATTTAGAGGAGGATGGGTTGCTGTAGTTTATCAGATCATTTAGAGGAGGCTGGGTTGCAGTAGTTTATCACAGATCATTTAGATGAGGCTGGGTTGCAGTAGTTTATCACAGATCATTTAGAGGAGGCTGGGTTGCAGTAGTTTATCAGATCATTTAGAGGAGGCTGGGTTGCAGTAGTTTATCAGATCATTTAGAGGAGGCTGGGTTGCAGTAGTTTATCAGATCATTTAGAGGAGGCTGGGTTGCAGTAGTTTAGCACAGATCATTTAGAGGAGGCTGGGTTGCAGTAGTTTATCAGATCATTTAGAGGAGGCTGGGTTGCAGTAGTTTACCACAGATCATTTAGAGGAGGCTGGGTTGCAGTAGTTTATCAGATCATTTAGAGGAGGCTGGGTTGCAGTAGTTTATAACAGATCATTTAGAGGAGGCTGGGTTGCAGTAGTTTATCAGATCATTTAGAGGAGGCTGGGTTGCAGTAGTTTATCTGATCATTTAGAGGAGGCTGGGTTGCAGTAGTTTATAACAGATAATTTAGAAGAGGCTGGGTTGCAGTAGTTTATCAGATCATTTAGAGGAGGCTGGGTTGCAGTAGTTTATCAGATCATTTAGAGGAGGCTGGGTTGTAGTAGTTTACCAGATCATTTAGAGGAGGCTGGGTTGCAGTAGTTTATCACAGATCATTTAGAGGAGGCTGGGTTGCAGTAGTTTATCACAGATCATTTAGAGGAGGCTGGGTTGCAGTAGTTTATCAGATCATTTAGAGGAGGCTGGGTTGCAGTAGTTTATCACAGATCATTTA
>NC_092100.1:1038588-1043550 GCF_045679555.1 Salvelinus alpinus | reverse complement strand
TAAATGATCTGATAAACTACTGCAACCCAGCCTCCTCTAAATGATCTGATAAACTACTGCAACCCAGCCTCCTCTAAATGATCTGTGATAAACTACTGCAACCCAGCCTCCTCTAAATGATCTGATAAACTACTGCAACCCAGCCTCCTCTAAATGATCTGTGGTAAACTACTGCAACCCAGCCTCCTCTAAATGATCTGATAAACTACTGCAACCCAGCCTCCTCTAAATGATCTGATAAACTACTGCAACCCAGCCTCCTCTAAATGATCTGATAAACTACTGCAACCCAGCCTCCTCTAAATGATCTGTGATAAACTACTGCAACCCAGCCTCCTCTAAATGATCTGTGGTAAACTACTGCAACCCAGCCTCCTCTAAATGATCTGATAAACTACTGCAACCCAGCCTCCTCTAAATGATCTGTGATAAACTACTGCAACCCAGCCTCCTCTAAATGATCTGTGTTAAACTACTGCAACCCAGCCTCCTCTAAATGATCTGTGATAAACTACTGCAACCCAGCCTCCTCTAAATGATCTGATAAACTACTGCAACCCAGCCTCCTCTAAATGATCAGATAAACTACTGCAACCCAGCCTCCTCTAAATGATCTGATAAACTACTGCAACCCAGCCTCCTCTAAATGATCAGATAAACTACTGCAACCCAGCCTCCTCTAAATGATCTGATAAACTACTGCAACCCAGCCTCCTCTAAATGATCTGTGGTAAACTACTGCAACCCAGCCTCCTCTAAATGATCTGATAAACTACTGCAACCCAGCCTCCTCTAAATGATCTGTGGTAAACTACTGCAACCCAGCCTCCTCTAAATGATCTGTGGTAAACTACTGCAACCCAACCTCCTCTAAATGATCTGATAAACTACTGCAACCCAGCCTCCTCTAAATGATCTGTGATAAACTACTGCAACCCAGCCTCCTCTAAATGATCTGTGGTAAACTACTGCAACCCAGCCTCCTCTAAATGATCTGATAAACTACTGCAACCCAGCCTCCTCTAAATGATCTGATAAACTACTGCAACCCAGCCTCCTCTAAATGATCTGATAAACTACTGCAACCCAGCCTCCTCTAAATGATCTGATAAACTACTGCAACCCAGCCTCCTCTAAATGATCTGATAAACTACTGCAACCCAGCCTCCTCTAAATGATCTGTGATAAACTACTGCAACCCAGCCTCCTCTAAATGATCTGATAAACTACTGCAACCCAGCCTCCTCTAAATGATCTGTGGTAAACTACTGCAACCCAGCCTCCTCTAAATGATCTGATAAACTACTGCAACCCAGCCTCCTCTAAATGATCTGATAAACTACTGCAACCCAGCCTCCTCTAAATGATCTGATAAACTACTGCAACCCAGCCTCCTCTAAATGATCTGTGATAAACTACTGCAACCCAGCCTCCTCTAAATGATCTGTGGTAAACTACTGCAACCCAGCCTCCTCTAAATGATCTGATAAACTACTGCAACCCAGCCTCCTCTAAATGATCTGATAAACTACTGCAACCCAGCCTCCTCTAAATGATCTGTGTTAAACTACTGCAACCCAGCCTCCTCTAAATGATCTGTGATAAACTACTGCAACCCAGTCTCCTCTAAATGTTCTGTGATAAACTACTGCAACCCAGCCTCCTCTAAATGATCTGATAATGTAACGGCTGTCGTAGTCGTTCTCCTCCTCAGACGAGGAGGAGCATGGATCGGACCAAGATGCGGATTGGTAAGTATTCATATTTTAATGGGAAAACAACAAACACTACAAAATACAACAACCAACAAACGTGACTAACCTGAAACAGTCCTGTGTGGCCCAAACACTGACACAGGAACAAACACCCACAAAACACAGGTGAAACCCAGGCTGCCTAAGTATGATTCTCAATCAGGGACAACGATTGACAGCTGTCTCTGATTGAGAATCATACCAGGCCGAACACAAAATCCCAACATAGAAAATCAAACCTAGACCAACCCACCCAACTCACGCCCTGACCAACTAAAACAAATACAAAACAAAGGAAAACAGGTCAGGAACGTGACAGAACCCCCCCCTTAAGGTGCGAACTCCGGGCGCACCAGCACAAAGTCTAGGGGAGGGTCTGGGTGGGCGTCTGTCCACAGTGGCGGCTCTGGAGCTGGTCGTGGTCCCCACCCCACCATAGTCAACCCCCGCTTCCGTGGCCTCCTCCCAATATCCACCCTCCATGTAAATCCCACTATTCCAAAGACCAGTAACAGACTGAGGGGTAGCACCGGACTGAGGGGTA
The DNA here is from genome assembly GCF_045679555.1 of Salvelinus alpinus. Taxonomy (NCBI): domain Eukaryota; kingdom Metazoa; phylum Chordata; class Actinopteri; order Salmoniformes; family Salmonidae; genus Salvelinus; species Salvelinus alpinus. The sequence goes on along the minus strand of NC_092100.1, from coordinate 1,041,252 downwards.
GCACCGGACTGAGGGGCAGCACCGGACTGAGGGGCAGCACCGGACTGAGGGGCAGCACCGGACTGAGGGGCAGCACCGGACTGAGGGGCAGCACCGGACTGAGGGGCGGATCCTGGCTGGCGGAAGGCTCTGGCGGATCCTGGCTGGCGGAAGGCTCTGGCGGATCCTGGCTGGCGGAAGGCTCTGGCGGATCCTGGCTGGCGGAAGGCTCTGGCGGATCCTGGCTGGCAGAAGGCTCTGGCGGATCCTGGCTGGCGGAAGGCTCTGGCGGATCCTGGCTGGCGGAAGGCTCCGGCGGATCCTGGCTGGCGGAAGGCTCTGGTGGATCCTGGCTGGCGGAAGGCTCCGGTGGATCCTGGCTGGCGGAAGGCTCCGGCGGATCCTGGCTGGCTGGCTCCGGCGGATCCTGTCTGGCTGGCTCCGGCGGATCCTGGCTGGCTGGCAGCTCCTGGCTGGCTGGCTGATCCTGGCTGGACGGCTCTGGCTGATCCTGGCTGGACGGCTCTGGCTGATCCTGGCTGGACGGCTCTGGCTGGTCCTGGCTGGACGGCTCTGGCTGGTCCTGGCTGGATGGCTCTGGCTGGTCCTGGCTGGACGGCTCTGGCTGGTCCTGGCTGGACAGCTCTGGCTGGTCCTGGCTGGAACGGCTCTGAAGGCTCGGGACAGACGGGCAGCGCTGGGCAGGCAGGCAGTTCAGACAGCGCTGGGAAGGCAGGCAGTTCAGACAGCGCTGGGAAGGCAGGCAGTTCAGACAGCGCTGAGCAGACGGCCGACTCTGACCTGCTGAGGCGCACAGTAGGTCTGGTGCGTGGTGCCGGAACTGGAGGCACTGGGCTGGAGACACGCACCACAGGGAGAGTGCGTGGAGGAGGAACAGGGCTCTGGAAATGCACTGGAAGCCTGGTGCGTGGTGTCGGCACTGATGGTACTGGGCTGGGGTGGGAAGGTGGCGCCGGATATACCGGACCGTGAAGGAGGACACGCGCTCTTGAGCACCGAGCCTCTCCAACCTTACCAGGTTGAATGGTCCCCGTAGCCCTGCCAGTGCGGCGAGGTGGAATAGCCCGCACTGGGCTATGCAGGCGAACCGGGGACACCACCTGTAAGGCTGGTGCCATGTACGCCGGCCCGAGGAGACGTACTGGAGGCCAGATATGTTGGGCCGGCTTCATGGCACCCGGCTCGATGCCCAACCTAGCCCTCCCAGTGCGGCAAGGTGGAATAGCCCGCACTGGGCTAAGCACGCGTACTGGGCTGGGATGGGAAGGTGGCGCCGGATATACCGGACCGTGAAGGAGGACACGTGCTCTTGAGCACCGAGCCTCCCCAACCTTACCAGGTTGAATGGTCCCCGTAGCCCTGCCAGTGCGGCGAGGTGGAATAGCCCGCACTGGGCTATGCAGGCGAACCGGGGACACCACCTGTAAGGCTGGTGCCATGTACGCCGGCCCGAGGAGACGTACTGGAGGCCAGATATGTTGGGCCGGCTTCATGGCACCCGGCTCGATGCCCAACCTAGCCCTCCCAGTGCGGCAAGGTGGAATAGCCCGCACTGGGCTAAGCACGCGTACTGGGCTGGGATGGGAAGGTGGCGCCGGATATACCGGACCGTGAAGGAGGACACGTGCTCTTGAGCACCGAGCCTCCCCAACCTTACCAGGTTGAATGGTCCCCGTAGCCCTGCCAGTGCGGCGAGGTGGAATAGCCCGCACTGGGCTATGCAGGCGAACCGGGGACACCATCTGTAAGGCTGGTGCCATGTACGCCGGCCCGAGGAGACGTACTGGAGGCCAGATATGTTGGGCCGGCTTCATGGCACCCGGCTCGATGCCCAACCTAGCCCTACCAGTGCGGCAAGGTGGAATAGCCCGCACTGGGCTAAGCACGCGTACTGGGGACACCGTGCGCTCCACCGCATAACACGGTGTCTGACCAGTACGACGCCCTCTCACTCCACGGTAAGCCCGGGGAGTTGGCTCAGGTATCCAACCCGGCTTCGCCACACTCCCCTTTAGCCCCCCCCCCCCCCAAGAAATGTTTGGGTGAGCCTCTCGGGCTTCCAGCCTCTCTTACGTGCTGCCTCCTCAATCCACCGCTCCTGGGCTGTGGCTGCCTCCTTCTCCTCCCGAGAGCGGCGATTCTCTCCAACCTTTGCCCAGGGTCCTTTCCCATCTAGGATTTCCTCCCATGTCCATTCCTATTCTCTCCATTGCTGTTGTTCTTGCCTTCCTTCTCCACTCCGCTTGGTCCTGTTCTGGTGGGTGTTTCTGTAACGGCTGTCGTAGTCGTTCTCCTCCTCAGACGAGGAGGAGCATGGATCGGACCAAGATGCGGATTGGTAAGTATTCATATTTTAATGGGAAAACAACAAACACTACAAAATACAACAACCAACAAACGTGACTAACCTGAAACAGTCCTGTGTGGCCCAAACACTGACACAGGAACAAACACCCACAAAACACAGGTGAAACCCAGGCTGCCTAAGTATGATTCTCAATCAGGGACAACGATTGACAGCTGTCTCTGATTGAGAATCATACCAGGCCGAACACAAAATCCCAACATAGAAAATCAAACCTAGACCAACCCACCCAACTCACGCCCTGACCAACTAAAACAAATACAAAACAAAGGAAAACAGGTCAGGAACGTGACAGATAA
>NC_092100.1:987944-1038488 GCF_045679555.1 Salvelinus alpinus | reverse complement strand
TTTATCAGATCATTTAGAGGAGGCTGGGTTGCAGTAGTTTATCAGATCATTTAGAGGAGGCTGGGTTGCAGTAGTTTATCAGATCATTTAGAGGAGGCTGGGTTGCAGTAGTTTACCACAGATCATTTAGAGGAGGCTGGGTTGCAGTAGTTTATCACAGATCATTTAGAGGAGGCTGGGTTGCAGTAGTTTATCAGATCATTTAGAGGAGGTTGGGTTGCAGTAGTTTACCACAGATCATTTAGAGGAGGCTGGGTTGCAGTAGTTTACCACAGATCATTTAGAGGAGGCTGGGTTGCAGTAGTTTATCAGATCATTTAGAGGAGGCTGGGTTGCAGTAGTTTACCACAGATCATTTAGAGGAGGCTGGGTTGCAGTAGTTTATCAGATCATTTAGAGGAGGCTGGGTTGCAGTAGTTTATCTGATCATTTAGAGGAGGCTGGGTTGCAGTAGTTTATCAGATCATTTAGAGGAGGCTGGGTTGCAGTAGTTTATCTGATCATTTAGAGGAGGCTGGGTTGCAGTAGTTTATCAGATCATTTAGAGGAGGCTGGGTTGCAGTAGTTTATCAGATCATTTAGAGGAGGCTGGGTTCCAGTAGTTTATCAGATCATTTAGAGGAGGCTGGGATGCAATAGTTTATCACAGATCATTTAGAGGAGGCTGGGTTGCAGTAGTTTACCACAGATCATTTAGAGGAGGCTGGGTTGCAGTAGTTTATCAGATCATTTAGAGGAGGCTGGGTTGCAGTAGTTTATCACAGATCATTTAGAGGAGGCTGGGTTGCAGTAGTTTATCAGATCATTTAGAGGAGGCTGGGTTGCAGTAGTTTATCACAGATCATTTAGAGGAGGCTGGGTTGCAGTAGTTTATCACAGATCATTTAGAGGAGGCTGGGTTTTAGTAGTTTATCAGATCATTTAGAGGAGGCTGGGTTGCAGTAGTTTAGCACAGATCATTTAGAGGAGGCTGGGTTGCAGTAGTTTATCAGATCATTTAGAGGAGGCTGGGTTGCAGTAGTTTACCAGATCTTTTAGAGGACGCTGGAATGCAGTAGTTTACCAGATCATCTAGAGGAGGCTGGGTTGCAGTAGTTTATCAGATCATTTAGAGGAGGCTGGGTTGCAGTAGTTTACCTGATCATTTAGAGGAGGCTGGGTTGCAGTAGTTTATCAGATCATTTAGAGGAGGCTGGGTTGCAGTAGTTTATCAGATCATTTAGAGGAGGCTGGGTTGCAGTAGTTTATCAGATCATTTAGAGGAGGCTGGGTTGCAGTAGTTTATCAGATCATTTAGAGGAGGCTGGGATGCAGTAGTTTATCACAGATCATTTAGAGGAGGCTGGGTTGCAGTAGTTTACCACAGATCATTTAGAGGAGGCTGGGTTGCAGTAGTTTATCAGATCATTTAGAGGAGGCTGGGTTGCAGTAGTTTATCAGATCATTTAGAGGAGGCTGGGTTGCAGTAGTTTATCAGATCATTTAGAGGAGGCTGGGTTGCAGTAGTTTATCAGATCATTTAGAGGAGGCTGGGTTGCAGTAGTTTATCAGATCATTTAGAGGAGGCTGGGTTGCAGTAGTTTATCAGATCATTTAGAGGAGGCTGGGATGCAGTAGTTTATCAGATCATTTAGAGGAGGTTGGGTTGCAGTAGTTTATCAGATCATTTAGAGGAGGTTGGGTTGCAGTAGTTTACCACAGATCATTTAGAGGAGGCTGGGTTGCAGTAGTTTACCACAGATCATTTAGAGGAGGCTGGGTTGCAGTAGTTTATCAGATCATTTAGAGGAGGCTGGGTTGCAGTAGTTTATCAGATCATTTAGAGGAGGCTGGGTTGCAGTAGTTTATCAGATCATTTAGAGGAGGCTGGGTTGCAGTAGTTTATCACAGATCATTTAGAGGAGGCTGGGTTGCAGTAGTTTATCACAGATCATTTAGAGGAGGCTGGGTTTTAGTAGTTTATCAGATCATTTAGAGGAGGCTGGGTTGCAGTAGTTTAGCACAGATCATTTAGAGGAGGCTGGGTTGCAGTAGTTTATCAGATCATTTAGAGGAGGCTGGGTTGCAGTAGTTTATCAGATCATTTAGAGGAGGCTGGGTTGCAGTAGTTTACCAGATCTTTTAGAGGACGCTGGAATGCAGTAGTTTACCAGATCATCTAGAGGAGGCTGGGTTGCAGTAGTTTATCAGATCATTTAGAGGAGGCTGGGTTGCAGTAGTTTACCTGATCATTTAGAGGAGGCTGGGTTGCAGTAGTTTATCAGATCATTTAGAGGAGGCTGGGTTGCAGTAGTTTATCAGATCATTTAGAGGAGGCTGGGTTGCAGTAGTTTATCAGATCATTTAGAAGGATGGATTAGCTTGATATGCCACACCTATATTATATATACACCTATAAATACTAGAAACATATTTCTGTTCAGTATAATTTCCTTTCAACACTTAATAGCCATATGTAAAGCTCCTCGTTGGAATGAGGAGAGGAGGACCAATGCGCAGCGTGGTAAGTGTCCATATTGATAATTTATTATCTTGAACACAGAACAAAAATAACGAGAACGAAACGAAACGGTGAAATACAAAAAAAACACTGAACAGAAAATAATCACCCACAAAACACATTGACAAACCGGCTACCTAAATATGGCTCCCAATCAGAGACAACGACTGACACCTGCCTCTGATTGAGAAACATACTAGGCCAAACGCATAGAAACAGACAACCTAGACATACAACGTAGAATGCCTATCCACATCACACCCTGACCAAACAAAACATAGAAACATACAAAGCAATCTATGGTCAGGGCGTGACACCATATTTTGTTACCGTTAGCATTCTCATTAAGACTTAATATTTAAAGGTAGACTCAGTGATATGACATAGACGTTAGCATTCTCATTAAGACTTAACATTTAAAGGTAGACTCAATGATATGACATAGACGCAGAAAGTAAACAGCATAGAAGGTCAATTTCCGCAACAACTAAGAACATTGAAGTGCGAAGTTCAACTTCTCCTCTGTTTTGGTGCCCTGGCTACCACACTGTGAAGAGCGTGAAGAACATGCGCCGATACTGTGTGTGACTGTGTGAGAGCGAAGTGTTGCATCTCTCTCATCTCAGTATCTCCGGTCTACCTTTAAACTGTTGTTGTGATAAAACTGTAATTACTTTTAGGCAACATTCTATTAGAGTGTTGTAGTTTTTTGGTTCTTCATCAAATATTTGTCAACCATCAAATACTTCTTATTTTTTTTCAAAATAACTTGCATATTTAAAAACAAAAATACCTTAAAATATTTAAATATTTGTTTTTTTCTGAGAGGTATTCTCTATTTAAACTATATTCCCTATATAAACTATATTCTCCATATAAAGCATATTCTCAATATAAACTCTATATAAAACAAAGCATCTTGGAAAAGGTCTTAAGAATCCTGTTTTAAGACAACAACAAAAACTTCCATCTCAGAGTAGCTTTCAGGATGATGTTAGACACTGAGCCAGACAAACTCCGAGCCAGACAAACTCCGAGCCAGACAAACTCTGAGCCAGACAAACTCTGAGCCAGACAAACTCTGAGCCAGACAAACTCTGAGCCAGACAAACTCTGAGCCAGGATTAAAATCAACTCATAAAGGTTATCTCAGCTGCTAATCACGACAGTTTCAGGTATCGCAAAGGAAAGATAGTGTTGTCATTGACAATGTTGCAAATGATGGAGAATAACCAATCACAATGAGGCATCGCCAGCTTTGAACTCTACAGCCCGATTCAGACGAATCACAGTGAATGTGACTGGACATCTTAACGCTGCAATGGTAAAACGTTTGATACAATTTCCTCCTGATCACATGATCACTTAGCGTTTAATTATCGTTTGATACAATTTCCTCCTGATCACATGATCACTTAGCGTTTAATTATCGTTTGATACAATTTCCTCCTGATCACATGATCACTTAGCGTTTAATTATCGTTTGATACAATTTCCCCCTGATCACATGACCACTTAGCGTTTAATTATCGTTTGATACAATTTCCCCCTGATCACATGATCACTTAGCGTTTAATTATCGTTTGATACAATTTCCCCCTGATCACATGACCACTTAGCGTTTAATTATCGCCTAATATGTTGGCATTCATAACCTTTTTTGAACCATTTCTGATGGTGGTTCAAAACCAGAATTTTATACAATATTACCGTTTTATCAACACACTCGTAACTCCCATTTAACAACTATATTGCCACTTGTGCTCCCTCTCTGGCCTCTAGGTCACCAGGCTGCTCGTTATGGCGCACACCTGTCACCACCGTTACGCGCACCTGTGTGTCATCAGACTCACCTGGACTGCATCACTTCCCTGATTACCTTCCCTATATAAACTCAGCAAAAAAAAGAAACGTCCCTTTTTCAGGACCCTGTCTTTCAAAGATAATTCGTAAAAATCCAAATAACTTCACAGATCTTCATTGTAAAGGGTTTAAACACTGTTTCCCATGCTTGTTCAATGACCCATAAACAATTAACGGTCGTTAAGACACTAACAGCTTACAGACAGTAGGCAATGAAGGTCACAGTTATGAAAACTTAGGACACTAAAGAGGCCTTTCTACTGACTCTGAAAAACACCAAAAGAAAGATGCCCAGGGGCCCTGCTCATATACGTGAATGTGCCTTAGGCATGCTGCAAGGAGGCATGAGGACTGTAGATGTGGCCAGGGCAATAAATTGCAATGTCCGTACTGTGAGACGCCTAAGACAGCGCTACAGGGAGACAGGACGGACAGCTGATCGTCCTCGCAGTGGCAGACCACGTGTAACAAAACCTGTACAGGATCGGTACATCCGAACATCACACCTGCGGGACAGGTACAAGATGGCAACAACAACTGCCCGAGTTACACCAGGAACGCTCAATCCCTCCATCAGTGCTCAGACTGTCCGCAATAGGCTAAGAGAGGCTGGACTGAGGGCTTGTAGGCCTGTTGTAAGGCAGGTCCTCACCAGACATCACCGGCAACAACATCGCCTATGGGTACAAACCCACCGTCGCTGGACAAGACAGGACTGGCAAAAAGTGCTCTTCACTGACGAGTCACGGTTTTGTCTCACCAGGGGTGATGGTCGGATTCGCTTTTATCGTCAAACGCCCTCCTGTGGTGTGTTACTGTATTTATACGTGCAATATTGTTTTTCAACAGGAACCGTTCCAAAATAGCTGGAGTGCATCTTTAATCTCTAAGCACATTTCTTATGGATAACATAGGTTCTACAGCTGCACCATCGAGAGCATCCTGACTGGAGATGACATAGGTTCTACAGCTGCACCATCGAGAGCATCCTGACTGGAGATGACATAGTTGGTCAGAAGGACGATCAGAATTATCAGTGTGATCAGTGACCCTGCAGGACACCTGGAGATTCTCTGTCCAGCAGGCAGGAAAAACTGCGTGTGTGTGTGTGTGTGTGTGTGTGTGTGTGTGTGTGTGTGTGTGTGTGTGTGTGTGTGTGTGTGTGTGTGTGTGTGTGTGTGTGTGTGTGTGTGTGTGTGTGTGTGTGTGTGTGTGTGTTTTACATACCTTCACCCTGCCTGAAGCCAATTTGCGTGGTTACCTGGGAAAGGCTGAGCTTGTTCTGTTTTAGTCCATTGCTTTTCAACCACAGCTGAGGAGATCATGGTTTCCACTTCCTCATCCATATTTCCAGACCATTACACAACCACTGGGCTATGCAATGACCCTGATTTTATGGACAGAGGAGGGGGAGAGAGAGAGATGACAGGGGAGAAAAAGAAAGGAGGGGGAGAGAATGGAGGGGGATTAGAGAATATACTGTAACGTTTTATGTATTGAGAGAAGGGGGAGAGGGGGATTAGAGAATATACTGTAACGTTATTTATAGAGAGAGAAGGGGGAGAGGGAGAGACGACAGGGGAGGAAAATAAAGGAGGGAGAGAGAACAGTTGAAGTCAGAAGTTTACATACACCTTAGCCAAATACATTGAAGCTCAGTTTTTCACAATTCCTGACATTTAATCTTAGCAAAAATTCCCTGTTTAGGTCAGTTAGGATCACCACTTTATTTTAATAATGTGAAATGTCAGAATAATAGTAGAGAGAATTATTTATTTCAGCTTTTATTTCTTTCATCACATTCCCAGTGGGTCAGAAGTTTACAAACACTCAATTAGTATTTGGTAGCATTGGCTTTAAATTGTTTAACTTGGGTCAAACGTTCCGGGTAGCCTTCCACAAGCTTCCCACAATAAGTTGGGTGAATTTTGGCCCATTCCTCCTGACAGAGCTGGTGTAACTGAGTTAGGTTTGTAGGCCTCCTTGCTCGCACACACTTTTTCAGTTCTGCCCACACATTTTCTATAGAATTGAGGTCAGGGCTTTGTGATGGCCACTCCAATACCTTGACTTTGTTGTCCTTAAGCCATTTTGCCACAACTTTGGAAGTATGCTTGGGGTCATTGTCCATTTGGAAGACCCATTTGCAACCAAGCTTTAACTTCCTGACTGATGTCTTGTGAGGTTGCTTCAATATATTCACAGAATTTTCTTTCTCACATATAAAATGTTACAGTATATTCTCTAATCACCCTCTCCCCCTTCTCTCTCTCTATATAACGTTACAGTATATTCTCTAATCCCCCTCTCCCCCTTCTCTCTCTCTATAAAACGTTACAGTATATTCTCTAATCCCCCTCTCCCCCTTATCTCTCTATAAAACGTTACAGTATATTCTCTAATCCCCCTCTCCCCCTTCTCTCTCTATAAAACGTTACAGTATATTCTATAATCCCCCTCTCCCCCTTCTCTCTCTATATATATAAAACGTTACAGTATATTCTCTGATCAACCTCTCCCCCTTCTCTCTCTATATAAAACGTTACAGTATATTCTCTAATCCCCCTCTCCCCCTTCTCTCTATATATAAAACGTTACAGTATATTCTCTAATCCCCCTCTCCCCCTTCTCTCTCTCTATAAAACGTTACAGTATATTCTCTAATCCCCCTCTCCCCCTTCTCTCTATATATAAAACGTTACAGTATATTCTCTAATCCCCCTCTCCCCCTTCTCTCTCTATGAAACGTTACAGTATATTCTCTAATCAACCTCTCCCCCTTCTCTCTCTATATAAAACGTTACAGTATATTCTCTAATCCCCCTCTCCCCCTTCTCTCTATATATAAAACGTTACAGTATATTCTCTAATCCCCCTCTCCCCCTTCTCTCTCTCTATAAAACGTTACAGTATATTCTCTAATCCCCCTCTTCCCTTCTCTCTCTCTATAAAACGTTACAGTATATTCTCTAATCCCCCTCTCCCCCTTCTCTCTCTCTATAAAACGTTACAGTATATTCTCTAATCCCCCTCTCCCCCTTCTCTCTCTCTATAAAACGTTACAGTATATTCTCTAATCCCCCTCTCCCCCTTCTCTCTCTCTATAAAACGTTACAGTATATTCTCTAATCACCCTCTCCCCCTTCTCTCTCTCTATAAAACGTTACAGTATATTCTCTAATCCCCCTCTCCCCCTTCTGTCTATATAGAAAACGTTACAGTATATTCTCTAATCCCCCTCTCCCCCTTCTCTATCTATATATATAAAACGTTACAGTATATTCTCTAATCCCCCTCTCCCCCTCCTATCTATATATATAAAACGTTACAGTATATTCTCTAATCCCCCTCTCCCCCTTCTCTCTCTCTATAAAACGTTACAGTATATTCTCTAATCCCCCTCTTCCCTTCTCTCTCTATAAAACGTTACAGTATATTCTCTAATCCCCCTCTCCCCCTTCTCTCTCTCTATAAAACGTTACAGTATATTCTCTAATCCCCCTCTCCCCCTTCTCTCTCTCTATAAAACGTTACAGTATATTCTCTAATCCCCCTCTCCCCCTTCTGTCTATATATAAAACGTTACAGTATATTCTCTAATCCCCCTCTCCCCCTTCTCTCTCTATATATATAAAACGTTACAGTATATTCTCTAATCCCCCTCTCCCCCTTCTCTCTCTCTATAAAACGTTACAGTATATTCTCTAATCCCCCTCTCCCCCTTCTCTCTATATATAAAACGTTACAGTATATTCTCTAATCCCCCTCTCCCCCTTCTCTCTCTCTATAAAACGTTACAGTATATTCTCTAATCCCCCTCTCCCCCTTCTCTCTCTCTATAAAACGTTACAGTATATTCTCTAATCCCCCTCTCCCCCTTCTCTCTATATATAAAACGTTACAGTATATTCTCTAATCCCCCTCTCCCCCTTCTCTCTATATATAAAACGTTACAGTATATTCTCTAATCCCCCTCTCCCCCTTCTCTCTATATATAAAACGTTACAGTATATTCTCTAATCCCCCTCTCCCCCTTCTCTCTCTATAAAACGTTACAGTATATTACATTTACATTTAAGTCATTTAGCAGACGCTCTTATCCAGAGCGACTTACAAATTGGTGCATTCACCTTATGACATATTCTCTAATCCCCCTCTCCCCCTCCTCTCTATATATATAAAACGTTACAGTATATTCTCTAATCCCCCTCTCCCCCTTCTCTCTCTCTATAAAACGTTACAGTATATTCTCTAATCCCCCTCTTCCCTTCTCTCTCTCTATAAAACGTTACAGTATATTCTCTAATCCCCCTCTCCCCCTTCTCTCTCTCTATAAAACGTTACAGTATATTCTCTAATCCCCCTCTCCCCCTTCTCTCTCTCTATAAAACGTTACAGTATATTCTCTAATCCCCCTCTCCCCCTTCTGTCTATATATAAAACGTTACAGTATATTCTCTAATCCCCCTCTCCCCCTTCTCTCTCTATATATATAAAACGTTACAGTATAGTCTCTAATCCCCCTCTCCCCCTTCTCTCTCTCTATAAAACGTTACAGTATATTCTCTAATCCCCCTCTCCCCCTTCTCTCTATATATAAAACGTTACAGTATATTCTCTAATCCCCCTCTTCCCTTCTCTCTATATATATAAAACGTTACAGTATATTCTCTAATCCCCCTCTCCCCCTTCTCTCTCTATATAAAACGTTACAGTATATTCCCTAATCACCCTCTCCCCCTTCTCTCTCTATATATAAAACGTTACAGTATATTCTCTAATCCCCCTCTCCCCCTTCTCTCTCTATATAAAACGTTACAGTATATTCTCTAATCCCCCTCTCCCCCTTCTCTCTCTATAAAACGTTACAGTATATTCTCTAATCCCCCTCTCCCCCCTCTCTCTCAATATAAAACGTTACAGTATATTCTCTAATCCCCCTTTCCCCCTTCTCTCTCTCTATAAAACGTTACAGTATATTCTCTAATCCCCCTCTCCCCCTTCTCTCTATATATAAAACGTTACAGTATATTCTCTAATCCCCCTCTCCCCCTTCTCTCTCTCTATAAAACGTTACAGTATATTCTCTAATCCCCCTCTCCCCCTTCTCTCTCTCTATAAAACGTTACAGTATATTCTCTAATCCCCCTCTCCCCCTTCTCTCTCTATATAAAACGTTACAGTATATTCTCTAATCCCCCTCTCCCCCTTCTCTCTCTATATAAAACGTTACAGTATATTCTCTAATCCCCCTCTCCCCCTTCTCTCTCTATATAAAACGTTACAGTATATTCTCTAATCCCCCTCTCCCCCTTCTCTCTCTCTATAAAACGTTACAGTATATTCTCTAATCCCCCTCTCCCCCTTCTCTCTATATATAAAACGTTACAGTATATTCTCTAATCACCCTCTCCCCCTTCTCTCTCTCTATATAACGTTACAGTATATTCTCTAATCCCCCTCTCCCCCTTCTCTCTCTATAAAACGTTACAGTATATTCTCTAATCCCCCTCTCCCCCTTCTCTCTCTATAAAACGTTACAGTATATTCTATAATCCCCCTCTCCCCCTTCTCTCTCTATATATATAAAACGTTACAGTATATTCTCTAATCCCCCTCTCCCCCTTCTCTCTCTATATATATAAAACGTTACAGTATATTCTCTAATCCCCCTCTCCCCCTTCTCCCTCTCTATAAAACGTTACAGTATATTCTCTAATCACCCTCTCCCCCTTCTCTCTCTCTATAAAACGTTACAGTATATTCTCTAATCCCCCTCTCCCCCTTCTCTCTCTCTATAAAACGTTACAGTATATTCTCTAATCCCCCTCTCCCCCTTCTCTCTATATATAAAACGTTACAGTATATTCTCTAATCACCCTCTCCCCCTTCTCTATCTATGAAACGTTACAGTATATTCTCTAATCAACCTCTCCCCCTTCTCTCTCTATATAAAACGTTACAGTATATTCTCTAATCCCCCTCTCCCCCTTCTCTCTATATATAACACGTTACAGTATATTCTCTAATCCCCCTCTCCCCCTTCTCTCTCTCTATAAAACGTTACAGTATATTCTCTAATCCCCCTCTTCCCTTCTCTCTCTCTATAAAACGTTACAGTATATTCTCTAATCCCCCTCTCCCCCTTCTCTCTCTCTATAAAACGTTACAGTATATTCTCTAATCCCCCTCTCCCCCTTCTCTCTCTCTATAAAACGTTACAGTATATTCTCTAATCCCCCTCTCCCCCTTCTCTCTCTCTATAAAACGTTACAGTATATTCTCTAATCACCCTCTCCCCCTTCTCTCTCTCTATAAAACGTTACAGTATATTCTCTAATCCCCCTCTCCCCCTTCTGTCTATATATAAAACGTTACAGTATATTCTCTAATCCCCCTCTCCCCCTCCTCTCTATATATATAAAACGTTACAGTATATTCTCTAATCCCCCTCTCCCCCTTCTCTCTCTCTATAAAACGTTACAGTATATTCTCTAATCCCCCTCTCCCCCTTCTCTCTCTCTATAAAACGTTACAGTATATTCTCTAATCCCCCTCTCCCCCTTCTCTCTATATATAAAACGTTACAGTATATTCTCTAATCCCCCTCTCCCCCTTCTCTCTATATATAAAACGTTACAGTATATTCTCTAATCCCCCTCTCCCCCTTCTCTCTATATATAAAACGTTACAGTATATTCTCTAATCCCCCTCTCCCCCTTCTCTCTCTATAAAACGTTACAGTATATTCTCTAATCCCCCTCTCCCCTCCTCTCTCTATATATAAAACATTACAGTATATTCTCTAATCCCCCTCTCCCCCTTCTCTCTCTCTATAAAACGTTACAGTATATTCTCTAATCCCCCTCTTCCCTTCTCTCTCTCTATAAAACGTTACAGTATATTCTCTAATCCCCCTCTCCCCCTTCTCTCTCTCTATAAAACGTTACAGTATATTCTCTAATCTCCCTCTCCCCCTTCTCTCTCTCTATAAAACGTTACAGTATATTCTCTAATCCCCCTCTCCCCCTTCTGTCTATATATAAAACGTTACAGTATATTTTCTAATCCCCCTCTCCCCCTTCTCTCTCTATATATATAAAACGTTACAGTATATTCTCTAATCCCCCTCTCCCCCTTCTCTCTCTCTATAAAACGTTACAGTATATTCTCTAATCCCCCTCTCCCCCTTCTCTCTCTCTATAAAACGTTACAGTATATTCTCTAATCCCCCTCTCCCCCTTCTCTCTATATATAAAACGTTACAGTATATTCTCTAATCCCCCTCTCCCCCTTCTCTCTATATATAAAACGTTACAGTATATTCTCTAATCCCCCTCTCCCCCTTCTCTCTATATATAAAACGTTACAGTATATTCTCTAATCCCCCTCTCCCCCTTCTCTCTCTATAAAACGTTACAGTATATTCTCTAATCCCCCTCTCCCCTCCTCTCTCTATATATAAAACGTTACAGTATATTCTCTAATCCCCCTCTCCCCCTTCTCTCTCTCTATAAAACGTTACAGTATATTCTCTAATCCCCCTCTTCCCTTCTCTCTCTCTATAAAACGTTACAGTATATTCTCTAATCCCCCTCTCCCCCTTCTCTCTCTCTATAAAACGTTACAGTATATTCTCTAATCCCCCTCTCCCCCTTCTCTCTATATATAAAACGTTACAGTATATTCTCTAATCCCCCTCTTCCCTTCTCTCTATATATATAAAACGTTACAGTATATTCTCTAATCCCCCTCTCCCCCTTCTCTCTCTATATAAAACGTTACAGTATATTCCCTAATCACCCTCTCCCCCTTCTCTCTCTATATATAAAACGTTACAGTATATTCTCTAATCCCCCTCTCCCCCTTCTCTCTCTATATAAAACGTTACAGTATATTCTCTAATCCCCCTCTCCCCCTTCTCTCTCTATAAAACGTTACAGTATATTCTCTAATCCCCCTCTCCCCCCTCTCTCAATATAAAACGTTACAGTATATTCTCTAATCCCCCTTTCCCCCTTCTCTCTCTCTATAAAACGTTACATTATATTCTCTAATCCCCCTCTCCCCCTTCTCTCTATATATAAAACGTTACAGTATATTCTCTAATCCCCCTCTCCCCCTTCTCTCTCTCTATAAAACGTTACAGTATATTCTCTAATCCCCCTCTCCCCCTTCTCTCTCTCTATAAAACGTTACAGTATATTCTCTAATCCCCCTCTTCCCTTCTCTCTCTCTATAAAACGTTACAGTATATTCTCTAATCCCCCTCTCCCCCTTCTCTCTCTCTATAAAACGTTACAGTATATTCTCTAATCCCCCTCTCCCCCTTCTCTCTCTCTATAAAACGTTACAGTATATTCTCTAATCCCCCTCTCCCCCTTCTCTCTCTCTATAAAACGTTACAGTATATTCTCTAATCACCCTCTCCCCCTTCTCTCTCTCTATAAAACGTTACAGTATATTCTCTAATCCCCCTCTCCCCCTTCTGTCTATATATAAAACGTTACAGTATATTCTCTAATCCCCCTCTCCCCCTCCTCTCTATATATATAAAACGTTACAGTATATTCTCTAATCCCCCTCTCCCCCTTCTCTCTCTCTATAAAACGTTACAGTATATTCTCTAATCCCCCTCTCCCCCTTCTCTCTCTCTATAAAACGTTACAGTATATTCTCTAATCCCCCTCTCCCCCTTCTCTCTATATATAAAACGTTACAGTATATTCTCTAATCCCCCTCTCCCCCTTCTCTCTATATATAAAACGTTACAGTATATTCTCTAATCCCCCTCTCCCCCTTCTCTCTATATATAAAACGTTACAGTATATTCTCTAATCCCCCTCTCCCCCTTCTCTCTCTATAAAACGTTACAGTATATTCTCTAATCCCCCTCTCCCCTCCTCTCTCTATATATAAAACGTTACAGTATATTCTCTAATCCCCCTCTCCCCCTTCTCTCTCTCTATAAAACGTTACAGTATATTCTCTAATCCCCCTCTTCCCTTCTCTCTCTCTATAAAACGTTACAGTATATTCTCTAATCCCCCTCTCCCCCTTCTCTCTCTCTATAAAACGTTACAGTATATTCTCTAATCTCCCTCTCCCCCTTCTCTCTCTCTATAAAACGTTACAGTATATTCTCTAATCCCCCTCTCCCCCTTCTGTCTATATATAAAACGTTACAGTATATTTTCTAATCCCCCTCTCCCCCTTCTCTCTCTATATATATAAAACGTTACAGTATATTCTCTAATCCCCCTCTCCCCCTTCTCTCTCTCTATGAAACGTTACAGTATATTCTCTAATCCCCCTCTCCCCCTTCTCTCTCTCTATAAAACGTTACAGTATATTCTCTAATCCCCCTCTCCCCCTTCTCTCTATATATAAAACGTTACAGTATATTCTCTAATCCCCCTCTCCCCCTTCTCTCTATATATAAAACGTTACAGTATATTCTCTAATCCCCCTCTCCCCCTTCTCTCTATATATAAAACGTTACAGTATATTCTCTAATCCCCCTCTCCCCCTTCTCTCTCTATAAAACGTTACAGTATATTCTCTAATCCCCCTCTCCCCTCCTCTCTCTATATATAAAACGTTACAGTATATTCTCTAATCCCCCTCTCCCCCTTCTCTCTCTCTATAAAACGTTACAGTATATTCTCTAATCCCCCTCTTCCCTTCTCTCTCTCTATAAAACGTTACAGTATATTCTCTAATCCCCCTCTCCCCCTTCTCTCTCTCTATAAAACGTTACAGTATATTCTCTAATCCCCCTCTCCCCCTTCTCTCTATATATAAAACGTTACAGTATATTCTCTAATCCCCCTCTTCCCTTCTCTCTATATATATAAAACGTTACAGTATATTCTCTAATCCCCCTCTCCCCCTTCTCTCTCTATATAAAACGTTACAGTATATTCCCTAATCACCCTCTCCCCCTTCTCTCTCTATATATAAAACGTTACAGTATATTCTCTAATCCCCCTCTCCCCCTTCTCTCTCTATATAAAACGTTACAGTATATTCTCTAATCCCCCTCTCCCCCTTCTCTCTCTATAAAACGTTACAGTATATTCTCTAATCCCCCTCTCCCCCCTCTCTCAATATAAAACGTTACAGTATATTCTCTAATCCCCCTTTCCCCCTTCTCTCTCTCTATAAAACGTTACAGTATATTCTCTAATCCCCCTCTCCCCCTTCTCTCTATATATAAAACGTTACAGTATATTCTCTAATCCCCCTCTCCCCCTTCTCTCTCTCTATAAAACGTTACAGTATATTCTCTAATCCCCCTCTCCCCCTTCTCTCTCTCTATAAAACGTTACAGTATATTCTCTAATCCCCCTCTCCCCCTTCTCTCTCTATATAAAACGTTACAGTATATTCTCTAATCCCCCTCTCCCCCTTCTCTCTCTATATAAAACGTTACAGTATATTCTCTAATCCCCCTCTCCCCCTTCTCTCTCTCTATAAAACGTTACAGTATATTCTCTAATCCCCCTCTCCCCCTTCTCTCTATATATAAAACGTTACAGTATATTCTCTAATCACCCTCTCCCCCTTCTCTCTCTCTATATAACGTTACAGTATATTCTCTAATCCCCCTCTCCCCCTTCTCTCTCTCTATAAAACGTTACAGTATATTCTCTAATCACCCTCTCCCCCTTCTCTCTCTATAAAACGTTACAGTATATTCTCTAATCCCCCTCTCCCCCTTCTCTCTCTATAAAACGTTACAGTATATTCTATAATCCCCCTCTCCCCCTTCTCTCTCTATATATATAAAACGTTACAGTATATTCTCTAATCCCCCTCTCCCCCTTCTCTCTCTCTATAAAACGTTACAGTATATTCTCTAATCCCCCTCTCCCCCTTCTCTCTATATATAAAACGTTACAGTATATTCTCTAATCACCCTCTCCCCCTTCTCTATCTATGAAACGTTACAGTATATTCTCTAATCAACCTCTCCCCCTTCTCTCTCTATATAAAACGTTACAGTATATTCTCTAATCCCCCTCTCCCCCTTCTCTCTATATATAAAACGTTACAGTATATTCTCTAATCCCCCTCTCCCCCTTCTCTCTCTCTATAAAACGTTACAGTATATTCTCTAATCCCCCTCTTCCCTTCTCTCTCTCTATAAAACGTTACAGTATATTCTCTAATCCCCCTCTCCCCCTTCTCTCTCTCTATAAAACGTTACAGTATATTCTCTAATCCCCCTCTCCCCCTTCTCTCTCTCTATAAAACGTTACAGTATATTCTCTAATCCCCCTCTCCCCCTTCTCTCTCTCTATAAAACGTTACAGTATATTCTCTAATCACCCTCTCCCCCTTCTCTCTCTCTATAAAACGTTACAGTATATTCTCTAATCCCCCTCTCCCCCTTCTGTCTATATATAAAACGTTACAGTATATTCTCTAATCCCCCTCTCCCCCTTCTCTATCTATATATATAAAACGTTACAGTATATTCTCTAATCCCCCTCTCCCCCTCCTCTCTATATATATAAAACGTTACAGTATATTCTCTAATCCCCCTCTCCCCCTTCTCTCTCTCTATAAAACGTTACAGTATATTCTCTAATCCCCCTCTCCCCCTTCTCTCTCTCTATAAAACGTTACAGTATATTCTCTAATCCCCCTCTCCCCCTTCTCTCTCTCTATAAAACGTTACAGTATATTCTCTAATCCCCCTCTCCCCCTTCTCTCTATATATAAAACGTTACAGTATATTCTCTAATCCCCCTCTCCCCCTTCTCTCTATATATAAAACGTTACAGTATATTCTCTAATCCCCCTCTCCCCCTTCTCTCTCTATAAAACGTTACAGTATATTCTCTAATCCCCCTCTCCCCTCCTCTCTCTATATATAAAACGTTACAGTATATTCTCTAATCCCCCTCTCCCCCTTCTCTCTCTCTATAAAACGTTACAGTATATTCTCTAATCCCCCTCTTCCCTTCTCTCTCTCTATAAAACGTTACAGTATATTCTCTAATCCCCCTCTCCCCCTTCTCTCTCTCTATAAAACGTTACAGTATATTCTCTAATCCCCCTCTCCCCCTTCTCTCTCTCTATAAAACGTTACAGTATATTCTCTAATCCCCCTCTCCCCCTTCTGTCTATATATAAAACGTTACAGTATATTCTCTAATCCCCCTCTCCCCCTTCTCTCTCTATATATATAAAACGTTACAGTATATTCTCTAATCCCCCTCTCCCCCTTCTCTCTCTCTATAAAACGTTACAGTATATTCTCTAATCCCCCTCTCCCCCTTCTCTCTCTCTATAAAACGTTACAGTATATTCTCTAATCCCCCTCTCCCCCTTCTCTCTCTCTATAAAACGTTACAGTATATTCTCTAATCCCCCTCTCCCCCTTCTCTCTATATATAAAACGTTACAGTATATTCTCTAATCACCCTCTCCCCCTTCTCTCTCTCTATATAACGTTACAGTATATTCTCTAATCCCCCTCTCCCCCTTCTCTCTCTCTATAAAACGTTACAGTATATTCTCTAATCACCCTCTCCCCCTTCTCTCTCTATAAAACGTTACAGTATATTCTCTAATCCCCCTCTCCCCCTTCTCTCTCTATAAAACGTTACAGTATATTCTATAATCCCCCTCTCCCCCTTCTCTCTCTATATATATAAAACGTTACAGTATATTCTCTAATCAACCTCTCCCCCTTCTCTCTCTATATAAAACGTTACAGTATATTCTCTAATCCCCCTCTCCCCCTTCTCTCTCTATATATATAAAACGTTACAGTATATTCTCTAATCCCCCTCTCCCCCTTCTCCCTCTCTATAAAACGTTACAGTATATTCTCTAATCACCCTCTCCCCCTTCTCTCTCTCTATAAAACGTTACAGTATATTCTCTAATCCCCCTCTCCCCCTTCTCTCTCTCTATAAAAGGTTACAGTATATTCTCTAATCCCCCTCTCCCCCTTCTCTCTATATATAAAACGTTACAGTATATTCTCTAATCACCCTCTCCCCCTTCTCTATCTATGAAACGTTACAGTATATTCTCTAATCAACCTCTCCCCCTTCTCTCTCTATATAAAACGTTACAGTATATTCTCTAATCCCCCTCTCCCCCTTCTCTCTATATATAAAACGTTACAGTATATTCTCTAATCCCCCTCTCCCCCTTCTCTCTCTCTATAAAACGTTACAGTATATTCTCTAATCCCCCTCTTCCCTTCTCTCTCTCTATAAAACGTTACAGTATATTCTCTAATCCCCCTCTCCCCCTTCTCTCTCTCTATAAAACGTTACAGTATATTCTCTAATCCCCCTCTCCCCCTTCTCTCTCTCTATAAAACGTTACAGTATATTCTCTAATCCCCCTCTCCCCCTTCTCTCTCTCTATAAAACGTTACAGTATATTCTCTAATCACCCTCTCCCCCTTCTCTCTCTCTATAAAACGTTACAGTATATTCTCTAATCCCCGTCTCCCCCTTCTGTCTATATATAAAACGTTACAGTATATTCTCTAATCCCCCTCTCCCCCTTCTCTATCTATATATATAAAACGTTACAGTATATTCTCTAATCCCCCTCTCCCCCTCCTCTCTATATATATAAAACGTTACAGTATATTCTCTAATCCCCCTCTCCCCCTTCTCTCTCTCTATAAAACGTTACAGTATATTCTCTAATCCCCCTCTCCCCCTTCTCTCTCTCTATAAAACGTTACAGTATATTCTCTAATCCCCCTCTCCCCCTTCTCTCTCTCTATAAAACGTTACAGTATATTCTCTAATCCCCCTCTCCCCCTTCTCTCTATATATAAAACGTTACAGTATATTCTCTAATCCCCCTCTCCCCCTTCTCTCTATATATAAAACGTTACAGTATATTCTCTAATCCCCCTCTCCCCCTTCTCTCTCTATAAAACGTTACAGTATATTCTCTAATCCCCCTCTCCCCTCCTCTCTCTATATATAAAACGTTACAGTATATTCTCTAATCCCCCTCTCCCCCTTCTCTCTCTCTATAAAACGTTACAGTATATTCTCTAATCCCCCTCTTCCCTTCTCTCTCTCTATAAAACGTTACAGTATATTCTCTAATCCCCCTCTCCCCCTTCTCTCTCTCTATAAAACGTTACAGTATATTCTCTAATCCCCCTCTCCCCCTTCTCTCTCTCTATAAAACGTTACAGTATATTCTCTAATCCCCCTCTCCCCCTTCTGTCTATATATAAAACGTTACAGTATATTCTCTAATCCCCCTCTCCCCCTTCTCTCTCTATATATATAAAACGTTACAGTATATTCTCTAATCCCCCTCTCCCCCTTCTCTCTCTCTATAAAACGTTACAGTATATTCTCTAATCCCCCTCTCCCCCTTCTCTCTCTCTATAAAACGTTACAGTATATTCTCTAATCCCCCACTCCCCCTTCTCTCTCTATAAAACGTTACAGTATATTCTCTAATCCCCCTCTCCCCCTTCTCTCTATATATAAAACGTTACAGTATATTCTCTAATCCCCCTCTCCCCCTTCTCTCTATATATAAAACGTTACAGTATATTCTCTAATCCCCCTCTCCCCCTTCTCTCTCTATAAAACGTTACAGTATATTCTCTAATCCCCCTCTCCCCTCCTCTCTCTATATATAAAACGTTACAGTATATTCTCTAATCCCCCTCTCCCCCTTCTCTCTCTCTATAAAACGTTACAGTATATTCTCTAATCCCCCTCTTCCCTTCTCTCTCTCTATAAAACGTTACAGTATATTCTCTAATCCCCCTCTCCCCCTTCTCTCTCTCTATAAAACGTTACAGTATATTCTCTAATCCCCCTCTCCCCCTTCTCTCTCTCTATAAAACGTTACAGTATATTCTCTAATCCCCCTCTCCCCCTTCTGTCTATATATAAAACGTTACAGTATATTCTCTAATCCCCCTCTCCCCCTTCTCTCTCTATATATATAAAACGTTACAGTATATTCTCTAATCCCCCTCTCCCCCTTCTCTCTCTCTATAAAACGTTACAGTATATTCTCTAATCCCCCTCTCCCCCTTCTCTCTATATATAAAACGTTACAGTATATTCTCTAATCCCCCTCTCCCCCTTCTCTCTATATATAAAACGTTACAGTATATTCTCTAATCCCCCTCTCCTCCTTCTCTCTATATATAAAACGTTACAGTATATTCTCTAATCCCCCTCTTCCCTTCTCTCTCTCTATAAAACGTTACAGTATATTCTCTAATCCCCCTCTCGCCCTTCTCTCTATATATAAAACGGTACAGTATATTCTCTAATCCCCCTCTCCCCCTTCTCTCTATATATAAAACGTTACAGTATATTCTCTAATCCCCCTCTCCCCCTTCTCTCTATATATAAAACGTTACAGTATATTCTCTAATCCCCCTCTCCCCCTTCTCTCTCTATAAAACGTTACAGTATATTCTCTAATCCCCCTCTCCCCCTTCTCTCTCTCTATAAAACGTTACAGTATATTCTCTAATCCCCCTCTCCCCCTTCTCTCTCTCTATAAAACGTTACAGTATATTCTCTAATCCCCCTCTCCCCCTTCTCTCTATATATAAAACGTTACAGTATATTCTCTAATCCCCCTCTCCCCCTTCTCTCTCTATATAAAACGTTACAGTATATTCCCTAATCACCCTCTCCCCCTTCTCTCTCTATATATAAAACGTTACAGTATATTCTCTAATCCCCCTCTCCCCCTTTTCTCTCTATATAAAACGTTACAGTATATTCTCTAATCCCCCTCTCCCCCTTCTCTCATTATAAAACGTTACAGTATATTCTCTAATCCCCCTCTCCCCCTTCTCTCTCTATATATAACGTTACAGTATATTCTCTAATCCCCCTCTCCCCCTTCTCTCTCTCTATAAAACGTTACAGTATATTCTCTAATCCCCCTCTCCCCCTTCTCTCTCTCTATAAAACGTTACAGTATATTCTCTAATCCCCCTCTCCCCCCTCTCTCTCTATATAAAACGTTACAGTATATTCTCTAATCCCCCTTTCCCCCTTCTCTCTCTCTATAAAACGTTACAGTATATTCTCTAATCCCCCTCTCCCCCTTCTCTCTCTCTATAAAACGTTACAGTATATTCTCTAATCCCCCTCTCCCCCTTCTCTCTCTCTATAAAACGTTACAGTATATTCTCTAATCCCCCTCTCCCCCTTCTCTCTCTCTATAAAACGTTACAGTATATTCTCTAATCCCCCTCTCCCCCTTCTCTCTCTCTATAAAACGTTACAGTATATTCTCTAATATCCTCTTCCCCTTCTCTCTCTCTATAAAACGTTACAGTATATTCTCTAATCCCCCTCTCCCCCTTCTCTCTCTATATATAACGTTACAGTATATTCTCTAATCCCCCTCTCCCCCTTCTCTCTATATATAAAACATTACAGTATATTCTCTAATCCCCCTCTCCCCCTTCTCTCTCTCTATAAAACGTTACAGTATATTCTCTAATCCCCCTCTCCCCCTTCTCTCTATATATAAAACGTTACAGTATATTCTCTAATCCCCCTCTCCCCCTTCTCTCTATATATAAAACGTTACAGTATATTCTCTAATCCCCCTCTCCCCCTTCTCTCTATATATAAAACGTTACAGTATATTCTCTAATCCCCCTCTCCCCCTTCTCTCTATATATAAAACGTTACAGTATATTCTCTAATCCCCTTCTCCCCCTTCTGTCTATATATAAAACGTTACAGTATATTCTCTAATCCCCCTCTCCCCCTTCTCTCTCTCTATAAAACGTTACAGTATATTCTCTAATCCCCCTCTCCCCCTTCTCTCTATATATAAAACGTTACAGTATATTCTCTAATCCCCCTCTCCCCCTTCTCTCTCTATAAAACGTTACAGTATATTCTCTAATCCCCCTCTCCCCCTTCTCTCTATATATAAAACGTTACAGTATATTCTCTAATCCCCCTCTCCCCCTTCTCTCTATATATAAAACGTTACAGTATATTCTCTAATCCCCCTCTCCCCCTTCTCTCTATATATAAAACGTTACAGTATATTCTCTAATCCCCCTCTCCCCCTTCTCTCTATATATAAAACGTTACAGTATATTCTCTAATCCCCTTCTCCCCCTTCTGTCTATATATAAAACGTTACAGTATATTCTCTAATCCCCCTCTCCCCCTTCTCTCTCTCTATAAAACGTTACAGTATATTCTCTAATCCCCCTCTCCCCCTTCTCTCTATATATAAAACGTTACAGTATATTCTCTAATCCCCCTCTCCCCCTTCTCTCTCTATAAAACGTTACAGTATATTCTCTAATCCCCCTCTCCCCCTTCTCTCTCTATATATATAAAACGTTACAGTATATTCTCTAATCCCCCTCTCCCCCTTCTCCCTCTCTATAAAACGTTACAGTATATTCTCTAATCCCCCTCTCCCCCTTCTCTCTCTCTATAAAACGTTACAGTATATTCTCTAATCCCCCTCTCCCCCTTCTCTCTCTCTATAAAACGTTACAGTATATTCTCTAATCCCCCTCTCCCCCTTCTCTCTCTATATAAAACGTTACATTATATTCTCTAATCAACCTCTCCCAATTCTCTCTCTATATATAACGTTACAGTATATTCTCTAATCCCCCTCTCCCCCTTCTCTCTATATATAAAACGTTACAGTATATTCTCTAATCAACCTCTCCCCATTCTCTCTCTATATAAAACGTTACAGTATATTCTCTAATCCCCCTCTCCCCCTTCTCTCTCTCTATATAACGTTACAGTATATTCTCTAATCCCCCTCTCCCCCTTCTCTCTCTCTATAAAACGTTACAGTATATTCTCTAATCCCCCTCTCCCCCTTCTCTCTCTCTATAAAACGTTACAGTATATTCTCTAATCCCCCTCTCCCCCTTCTCTCTCTCTATATATAAAACGTTACAGTATATTCTCTAATCCCCCTCTCCCCCTTCTCTCTCTCTATAAAACGTTACAGTATATTCTCTAATCCCCCTCTCCCCCTTCTCTCTATATATAAAACGTTACAGTATATTCTCTAATCCCCCTCTCCCCCTTCTCTCTCTATAAAACGTTACAGTATATTCTCTAATCAACCTCTCCCCCTTCTCCCTCTCTATAAAATGTTACAGTATATTCTCTAATCCCCCTCTCCCCCTTCTCTCTCTTTAAAACGTTACAGTATATTCTCTAATCCCCCTCTTCCCCTCCTCTCTCTCTATAAAACGTTACAGTATATTCTCTAATCCCCCTCTTCCCCTCCTCTCTCTATATAAAACGTTACAGTATATTCTCTAATCCCCCTCTCCCCCTTCTCTCTCTCTATAAAACGTTACAGTATATTCTCTAATCCCCCTCTCCCCCTTCTCTCTCTCTATAAAACATTACAGTATATTCTCTAATCCCCCTCTCCCCCTTCTCTCTCTATAAAACGTTACAGTATATTCTCTAATCTCCCTCTCCCCCTTCTCTCTCTATATAAAACGTTACAGTATATTCTCTAATCCCCCTCTCCCCCTTCTCTCTCTATATATAAAACGTTACAGTATATTCTCTAAACCCCCTCTCCCCCTTCTCTCTCTATAAAACGTTACAGTATATTCTCTAATCTCCCTCTCCCCCTTCTCTCTCTATAAAACGTTACAGTATATTCTCTAATCCCCCTCTTCCCTTCTCTCTCTCTATAAAACGTTACAGTATATTCTCTAATCCCCCTCTCCCCCTTCTCCCTCTCTATAAAACGTTACAGTATATTCTCTAATCCCCCTCTCCCCCTTCTCTCTCTATAAAACGTTACAGTATATTCTCTAATCCCCTTCTCCCCCTTCTCCCTCTCTATAAAACGTTACAGTATATTCTCTAATCCCCCTCTCCCCCTTCTCTCTCTCTATAAAACGTTACAGTATATTCTCTAATCCCCCTCTCCCCCTTCTCTCTATATATAAAACGTTACAGTATATTCTCTAATCCCCCTCTCCCCCTTCTCCCTCTCTATAAAACGTTACAGTATATTCTCTAATCCCCCTCTCCCCCTTCTCTCTCTCTCTATAAAACGTTACAGTATATTCTCTAATCCCCCTCTCCCCCTTCTCTCTCTCTATAAAACGTTACAGTATATTCTCTAATCCCCCTCTCCCCCTTCTCTCTCTATAAAACGTTACAGTATATTCTATAATCCCCCTCTCCCCCTTCTCTCTCTATATATATAAAACGTTACAGTATATTCTCTAATCAACCTCTCCCCCTTCTCTCTCTATATAAAACGTTACAGTATATTCTCTAATCCCCCTCTCCCCCTTCTCTCTCTATATATATAAAACGTTACAGTATATTCTCTAATCCCCCTCTCCCCCTTCTCCCTCTCTATAAAACGTTACAGTATATTCTCTAATCACCCTCTCCCCCTTCTCTCTCTCTATAAAACGTTACAGTATATTCTCTAATCCCCCTCTCCCCCTTCTCTCTCTCTATAAAACGTTACAGTATATTCTCTAATCCCCCTCTCCCCCTTCTCTCTATATATAAAACGTTACAGTATATTCTCTAATCACCCTCTCCCCCTTCTCTATCTATGAAACGTTACAGTATATTCTCTAATCAACCTCTCCCCCTTCTCTCTCTATATAAAACGTTACAGTATATTCTCTAATCCCCCTCTCCCCCTTCTCTCTATATATAAAACGTTACAGTATATTCTCTAATCCCCCTCTCCCCCTTCTCTCTCTCTATAAAACGTTACAGTATATTCTCTAATCCCCCTCTTCCCTTCTCTCTCTCTATAAAACGTTACAGTATATTCTCTAATCCCCCTCTCCCCCTTCTCTCTCTCTATAAAACGTTACAGTATATTCTCTAATCCCCCTCTCCCCCTTCTCTCTCTCTATAAAACGTTACAGTATATTCTCTAATCCCCCTCTCCCCCTTCTCTCTCTCTATAAAACGTTACAGTATATTCTCTAATCACCCTCTCCCCCTTCTCTCTCTCTATAAAACGTTACAGTATATTCTCTAATCCCCGTCTCCCCCTTCTGTCTATATATAAAACGTTACAGTATATTCTCTAATCCCCCTCTCCCCCTTCTCTATCTATATATATAAAACGTTACAGTATATTCTCTAATCCCCCTCTCCCCCTCCTCTCTATATATATAAAACGTTACAGTATATTCTCTAATCCCCCTCTCCCCCTTCTCTCTCTCTATAAAACGTTACAGTATATTCTCTAATCCCCCTCTCCCCCTTCTCTCTCTCTATAAAACGTTACAGTATATTCTCTAATCCCCCTCTCCCCCTTCTCTCTCTCTATAAAACGTTACAGTATATTCTCTAATCCCCCTCTCCCCCTTCTCTCTATATATAAAACGTTACAGTATATTCTCTAATCCCCCTCTCCCCCTTCTCTCTATATATAAAACGTTACAGTATATTCTCTAATCCCCCTCTCCCCCTTCTCTCTCTATAAAACGTTACAGTATATTCTCTAATCCCCCTCTCCCCTCCTCTCTCTATATATAAAACGTTACAGTATATTCTCTAATCCCCCTCTCCCCCTTCTCTCTCTCTATAAAACGTTACAGTATATTCTCTAATCCCCCTCTTCCCTTCTCTCTCTCTATAAAACGTTACAGTATATTCTCTAATCCCCCTCTCCCCCTTCTCTCTCTCTATAAAACGTTACAGTATATTCTCTAATCCCCCTCTCCCCCTTCTCTCTCTCTATAAAACGTTACAGTATATTCTCTAATCCCCCTCTCCCCCTTCTGTCTATATATAAAACGTTACAGTATATTCTCTAATCCCCCTCTCCCCCTTCTCTCTCTATATATATAAAACGTTACAGTATATTCTCTAATCCCCCTCTCCCCCTTCTCTCTCTCTATAAAACGTTACAGTATATTCTCTAATCCCCCTCTCCCCCTTCTCTCTCTCTATAAAACGTTACAGTATATTCTCTAATCCCCCACTCCCCCTTCTCTCTCTATAAAACGTTACAGTATATTCTCTAATCCCCCTCTCCCCCTTCTCTCTATATATAAAACGTTACAGTATATTCTCTAATCCCCCTCTCCCCCTTCTCTCTATATATAAAACGTTACAGTATATTCTCTAATCCCCCTCTCCCCCTTCTCTCTCTATAAAACGTTACAGTATATTCTCTAATCCCCCTCTCCCCTCCTCTCTCTATATATAAAACGTTACAGTATATTCTCTAATCCCCCTCTCCCCCTTCTCTCTCTCTATAAAACGTTACAGTATATTCTCTAATCCCCCTCTTCCCTTCTCTCTCTCTATAAAACGTTACAGTATATTCTCTAATCCCCCTCTCCCCCTTCTCTCTCTCTATAAAACGTTACAGTATATTCTCTAATCCCCCTCTCCCCCTTCTCTCTCTCTATAAAACGTTACAGTATATTCTCTAATCCCCCTCTCCCCCTTCTGTCTATATATAAAACGTTACAGTATATTCTCTAATCCCCCTCTCCCCCTTCTCTCTCTATATATATAAAACGTTACAGTATATTCTCTAATCCCCCTCTCCCCCTTCTCTCTCTCTATAAAACGTTACAGTATATTCTCTAATCCCCCTCTCCCCCTTCTCTCTATATATAAAACGTTACAGTATATTCTCTAATCCCCCTCTCCCCCTTCTCTCTATATATAAAACGTTACAGTATATTCTCTAATCCCCCTCTCCTCCTTCTCTCTATATATAAAACGTTACAGTATATTCTCTAATCCCCCTCTTCCCTTCTCTCTCTCTATAAAACGTTACAGTATATTCTCTAATCCCCCTCTCGCCCTTCTCTCTATATATAAAACGGTACAGTATATTCTCTAATCCCCCTCTCCCCCTTCTCTCTATATATAAAACGTTACAGTATATTCTCTAATCCCCCTCTCCCCCTTCTCTCTATATATAAAACGTTACAGTATATTCTCTAATCCCCCTCTCCCCCTTCTCTCTCTATAAAACGTTACAGTATATTCTCTAATCCCCCTCTCCCCCTTCTCTCTCTCTATAAAACGTTACAGTATATTCTCTAATCCCCCTCTCCCCCTTCTCTCTCTCTATAAAACGTTACAGTATATTCTCTAATCCCCCTCTCCCCCTTCTCTCTATATATAAAACGTTACAGTATATTCTCTAATCCCCCTCTCCCCCTTCTCTCTCTATATAAAACGTTACAGTATATTCCCTAATCACCCTCTCCCCCTTCTCTCTCTATATATAAAACGTTACAGTATATTCTCTAATCCCCCTCTCCCCCTTTTCTCTCTATATAAAACGTTACAGTATATTCTCTAATCCCCCTCTCCCCCTTCTCTCATTATAAAACGTTACAGTATATTCTCTAATCCCCCTCTCCCCCTTCTCTCTCTATATATAACGTTACAGTATATTCTCTAATCCCCCTCTCCCCCTTCTCTCTCTCTATAAAACGTTACAGTATATTCTCTAATCCCCCTCTCCCCCTTCTCTCTCTCTATAAAACGTTACAGTATATTCTCTAATCCCCCTCTCCCCCCTCTCTCTCTATATAAAACGTTACAGTATATTCTCTAATCCCCCTTTCCCCCTTCTCTCTCTCTATAAAACGTTACAGTATATTCTCTAATCCCCCTCTCCCCCTTCTCTCTCTCTATAAAACGTTACAGTATATTCTCTAATCCCCCTCTCCCCCTTCTCTCTCTCTATAAAACGTTACAGTATATTCTCTAATCCCCCTCTCCCCCTTCTCTCTCTCTATAAAACGTTACAGTATATTCTCTAATCCCCCTCTCCCCCTTCTCTCTCTCTATAAAACGTTACAGTATATTCTCTAATATCCTCTTCCCCTTCTCTCTCTCTATAAAACGTTACAGTATATTCTCTAATCCCCCTCTCCCCCTTCTCTCTATATATATAACGTTACAGTATATTCTCTAATCCCCCTCTCCCCCTTCTCTCTATATATAAAACATTACAGTATATTCTCTAATCCCCCTCTCCCCCTTCTCTCTCTCTATAAAACGTTACAGTATATTCTCTAATCCCCCTCTCCCCCTTCTCTCTATATATAAAACGTTACAGTATATTCTCTAATCCCCCTCTCCCCCTTCTCTCTATATATAAAACGTTACAGTATATTCTCTAATCCCCCTCTCCCCCTTCTCTCTATATATAAAACGTTACAGTATATTCTCTAATCCCCCTCTCCCCCTTCTCTCTATATATAAAACGTTACAGTATATTCTCTAATCCCCTTCTCCCCCTTCTGTCTATATATAAAACGTTACAGTATATTCTCTAATCCCCCTCTCCCCCTTCTCTCTCTCTATAAAACGTTACAGTATATTCTCTAATCCCCCTCTCCCCCTTCTCTCTATATATAAAGCGTTACAGTATATTCTCTAATCCCCCTCTCCCCCTTCTCTCTCTATAAAACGTTACAGTATATTCTCTAATCCCCCTCTCCCCCTTCTCTCTATATATAAAACGTTACAGTATATTCTCTAATCCCCCTCTCCCCCTTCTCTCTATATATAAAACGTTACAGTATATTCTCTAATCCCCCTCTCCCCCTTCTCTCTATATATAAAACGTTACAGTATATTCTCTAATCCCCCTCTCCCCCTTCTCTCTCTATATAAAACGTTACAGTATATTCTCTAATCCCCTTCTCCCCCTTCTGTCTATATATAAAACGTTACAGTATATTCTCTAATCCCCCTCTCCCCCTTCTCTCTATATATAAAACGTTACAGTATATTCTCTAATCCCCCTCTCCCCCTTCTCTCTATATATAAAACGTTACAGTATATTCTCTAATCCCCCTCTCCCCCTTCTCTCTCTATAAAACGTTACAGTATATTCTCTAATCCCCCTCTCCCCCTTCTCTCTCTATATATATAAAACGTTACAGTATATTCTCTAATCCCCCTCTCCCCCTTCTCCCTCTCTATAAAACGTTACAGTATATTCTCTAATCCCCCTCTCCCCCTTCTCTCTCTCTATAAAACGTTACAGTATATTCTCTAATCCCCCTCTCCCCCTTCTCTCTCTCTATAAAACGTTACAGTATATTCTCTAATCCCCCTCTCCCCCTTCTCTCTCTATATAAAACGTTACATTATATTCTCTAATCAACCTCTCCCAATTCTCTCTCTATATATAACGTTACAGTATATTCTCTAATCCCCCTCTCCCCCTTCTCTCTATATATAAAACGTTACAGTATATTCTCTAATCAACCTCTCCCCATTCTCTCTCTATATAAAACGTTACAGTATATTCTCTAATCCCCCTCTCCCCCTTCTCTCTCTCTATATAACGTTACAGTATATTCTCTAATCAACCTCTCCCCCTTCTCTCTATATATAAAACGTTATAGTATATTCTCTAATCCCCCTCTCCCCCTTCTCTCTCTCTATAAAACGTTACAGTATATTCTCTAATCCCCCTCTCCCCCTTCTCTCTCTCTATATATAAAACGTTACAGTATATTCTCTAATCCCCCTCTCCCCCTTCTCTCTCTCTATAAAACGTTACAGTATATTCTCTAATCCCCCTCTCCCCCTTCTCTCTATATATAAAACGTTACAGTATATTCTCTAATCCCCCTCTCCCCCTTCTCTCTCTATAAAACGTTACAGTATATTCTCTAATCAACCTCTCCCCCTTCTCCCTCTCTATAAAATGTTACAGTATATTCTCTAATCCCCCTCTCCCCCTTCTCTCTCTATAAAACGTTACAGTATATTCTCTAATCCCCCTCTTCCCCTCCTCTCTCTCTATAAAACGTTACAGTATATTCTCTAATCCCCCTCTTCCCCTCCTCTCTCTATATAAAACGTTACAGTATATTCTCTAATCCCCCTCTCCCCCTTCTCTCTCTCTATAAAACGTTACAGTATATTCTCTAATCCCCCTCTCCCCCTTCTCTCTCTCTATAAAACATTACAGTATATTCTCTAATCCCCCTCTCCCCCTTCTCTCTCTATAAAACGTTACAGTATATTCTCTAATCTCCCTCTCCCCCTTCTCTCTCTATATAAAACGTTACAGTATATTCTCTAATCCCCCTCTCCCCCTTCTCTCTCTATATATAAAACGTTACAGTATATTCTCTAATCCCCCTCTCCCCCTTCTCTCTCTATAAAACGTTACAGTATATTCTCTAATCTCCCTCTCCCCCTTCTCTCTCTATAAAACGTTACAGTATATTCTCTAATCCCCCTCTTCCCTTCTCTCTCTCTATAAAACGTTACAGTATATTCTCTAATCCCCCTCTCCCCCTTCTCCCTCTCTATAAAACGTTACAGTATATTCTCTAATCCCCCTCTCCCCCTTCTCTCTCTATAAAACGTTACAGTATATTCTCTAATCCCCTTCTCCCCCTTCTCCCTCTCTATAAAACGTTACAGTATATTCTCTAATCCCCCTCTCCCCCTTCTCTCTCTCTATAAAACGTTACAGTATATTCTCTAATCCCCCTCTCCCCCTTCTCTCTATATATAAAACGTTACAGTATATTCTCTAATCCCCCTCTCCCCCTTCTCCCTCTCTATAAAACGTTACAGTATATTCTCTAATCCCCCTCTCCCCCTTCTCTCTCTCTCTATAAAACGTTACAGTATATTCTCTAATCCCCCTCTCCCCCTTCTCTCTCTCTATAAAACGTTACAGTATATTCTCTAATCCCCCTCTCCCCCTTCTCTCTCTCTATAAAACGTTACAGTATATTCTCTAATCCCACTCTCCCCCTTCTCCCTCGCTATAAAACGTTACAGTATATTCTCTAATCCCCCTCTCCCCCTTCTCTCTCTCTCTACAAAACGTTACAGTATATTCTCTAATCCCCCTCTCCCCCTTCTCTCTCTCTATAAAACGTTACAGTATATTCTCTAATCCCCCTCTCCCCCTTCTCTCTCTCTATAAAACGTTACAGTATATTCCCTAATCCCCCTCTCCCCCTTCTCCCTCTCTATAAAACGTTACAGTATATTCCCTAATCCCCCTCTCCCCCTTCTCTCTATATATAAAACGTTACAGTATATTCTCTAATCCCCCTCTCCCCCTTCTCTCTCTCTCTATAAAACGTTACAGTATATTCTCTAATCCCCCTCTTCCCCTCCTCTCTCTATATAAAACGTTACAGTATATTCTCTAATCCCCCTCTCCCCCTTCTCTCTCTATATATAAAACGTTACAGTATATTCTCTAATCCCCCTCTCCCCCTTCTCTCTCTCTATAAAACATTACAGTATATTCTCTAATCCCCCTCTCCCCCTTCTCTCTCTATAAAACGTTACAGTATATTCTCTAATCTCCCTCTCCCCCTTCTCTCTCTATATAAAACGTTACAGTATATTCTCTAATCCCCCTCTCCCCCTTCTCTCTCTATATATAAAACGTTACAGTATATTCTCTAATCCCCCTCTCCCCCTTCTCTCTCTCTATAAAACGTTACAGTATATTCTCTAATCCCCCTCTCCCCCTTCTCTCTCTATAAAACGTTACAGTATATTCTCTAATCCCCCTCTTCCCTTCTCTCTCTATAAAACATTACAGTATATTCTCTAATCCCCCTCTCCCCCTTCTCTCTCTCTATAAAACGTTACAGTATATTCTCTAATCCCCCTCTCCCCCTTCTCTCTCTATAAAACGTTACAGTATATTCTCTAATCCCCTTCTCCCCCTTCTCCCTCTCTATAAAACGTTACAGTATATTCTCTAATCCCCCTCTCCCCCTTCTCTCTCTCTATAAAACGTTACAGTATATTCTCTAATCCCCCTCTCCCCCTTCTCTCTATATATAAAACGTTACAGTATATTCTCTAATCCCCCTCTCCCCCTTCTCCCTCTCTATAAAACGTTACAGTATATTCTCTAATCCCCCTCTCCCCCTCTCTCTCTCTCTATAAAACGTTACAGTATATTCTCTAATCCCCCTCTCCCCCTTCTCTCTCTCTATAAAACGTTACAGTATATTCTCTAATCCCCCTCTCCCCCTTCTCTCTCTCTATAAAACGTTACAGTATATTCTCTAATCCCCCTCTCCCCCTTCTCCCTCTCTATAAAACGTTACAGTATATTCCCTAATCCCCCTCTCCCCCTTCTCTCTATATATAAAACGTTACAGTATATTCTCTAATCCCCCTCTCCCCCTTCTCTCTCTCTCTATAAAACGTTACAGTATATTCTCTAATCCCCCTCTTCCCCTCCTCTCTATATATAAAACGTTACAGTATATTCTCTAATCCCCCTCTCCCCCTTCTCTCTCTATATATAAAACGTTACAGTATATTCTCTAATCCCCCTCTCCCCCTTCTCTCTCTATATAAAACATTACAGTATATTCTCTAATCCCTCTCCCCCTTCTCTCTCCCTCCTCCACCCTCCATTCTCTCTCCCTCCTTTATTTTTCTCCCCTGTCGTCTCTCTCTCTCCCCCTCCTCTGTCCATAAAAGCAGGGTCATTGCATAGCCCAGCGGTTGTGTAATGGTCTGGAAATATGGATGAGGAAGTGGAAACCATGATCTCCTCAGCTGTGGTTGAAAAGCAATGGACTAAAACAGAACAAGCTCAGCCTTTCCCAGGTAACCACGCAAATTGGCTTCAGGCAGGGTGAAGGTATGTAAAACACACACACACACACACGTAGACACACACATGAGCAAACACACATACTGTATGCACACACACACACACCAACACACAAGCAGTTCTTCCTGCCTGCTGGACAGAGAATCTCCAGGTGTCCTGCAGGGTCACTGATCACACTGATAATTCTGATCGTCCTTCTGACCAACTATGTTATCTCCAGTCAGGATGCTCTCGATGGTGTAGCTGTAGAACCTTTGGAGGATCTGAGGACCCATGACAAATCTATTCAGTCTCCTGAGGGGGAATAGGTTATGTCGTGCCCTCTTTACGACTGTCTTGGTGTGTTTAGACCATGATAGTTCGTTGGTGATGTGGACACCAAGGAACTTGAAACTCTCTACCCATTACCCCGTCAATGGTAATGGGGGCCTGTTCGGTCCTCCTTTTCCTGTAGTCCACGATCAGCTCCGTTGTCTTGCTCACATTGAGGGAGAGGTTGTTGTCCTGGCACCACACTGCCAGGTCTCTGACCTCCTCCCTATAGGCTGTCTCATCATTTTCAGTAATCAGGCCTATCACTGTTGTGTCGTCAGCAAACTTAATGATGGTGTTGGAGTCGTGCTTGGCCATGCAGTCGTGGGTGAACAGGGAGTACAGGAGGGTACTGAGCACACACCCCTGAGGGGCCCCCATGTTGAGGATCAGCATGGCAGATGTGTTGTTGCCTATCCTTACCACCTGGGGGGCGGCCCGTCAGGAAGTCCAGGATCCAGTTGCAGAGGGAGGTGTTTAGTCCCAGGGTCCTTAACTTAGTGATGAGCTTTGAGGGCACTATGGTGTTGAACGCTGAGCTGTAGTCAATGAACAGCATTCTCACATAGGTGTTCCTTTTGTCCAGGTGGGAAAGGCCAGTGTGGAGTGTAATAGAGATTGCATCATCTGTGGATCTGTTGGGGCGGTATGCGAATTGGAGTGGGTCTAGGGTTTCCGGCATGATGGTGTTGATGTGAGCCATGACCAGCCTTTCAAAGCACTTCGTGGCTACCGACATGAGTGCTACTGGGCAGTAATCATTTAGGCAGGTTACCTTATTGTTCTTGGCCACAGGGATTATGGTGGTCTGTTTGAAACATGTAGGTATTACAGACTCGGTCAGTGAAGACACTTGACACTTGGTCCGCGCATGCTTTGAGCACACGTCCTGGTAATCAATCTGGCCCCACGGCTTTGTGCATGTTGACCTGTTTGAAGGCTTTGCTCCCATCGGCTATGGAGAACGTGATCACACAGTTGTCTGGAACAGCTGGTTCTCTCATGCATGCTTCAGTGTTGCTTGCCTCGAAGCGAGCATGAAAGCCATTTAGCTCGTCTGGCAGACTTGCGTCACTGGGAAGCTCGCAGCTGGGTTTCCCTTTGTAGTACATATGACGAGCATCAGAGCCGGTGTAGTAGGATTCCATCTTAGTCCTGTATTGACGCTTTGCCTGTTTGATGGTTTGAGGGTATAGCGGGATTTCTTATAAGCGTCCGGATTAGTGTCCCCCTCCTTGAAAGCGGCAGCTGTAGCCTTTAGCTCAGTGCAGATGTGGATGTTGCCTGTAATCCATGGCTTCTGCTTGGGAAATGTACGTACGGTCACTGTGGGGACGACGTCGTTGATGCACTTATTGATGAAGCCGGTGACCGGCATGCCAGTGAATGTACTCCTCAATGCCATTGGATGAATCCCGGAAAATATTCCAGTTTGTTCTAGCAAAATAGTTCTGTAGCCTAGCATCTGCGTCATCTGACCACTTCCATATTGAGCGAATCACTGGTACTTCCTGTTTTAGTTTTTGCTTGTAAGCAGGAATTAAGAGGCTAGAATTATGGTCAGAGTTGCCAAATGGAGGGCGAGGGAGAGCTTTGTACTCGTCTCTGTGTGTGGAGTAAAGGTGGTCTAGAGTTTTTTTCCCCTCTGGTTGCACATGTAACATGCTGGTAGAAATGAGGTTAAATGGATTTAAGTTTCCCTGCATTAAAGTCCCCGGCCACTAGGAGTGCTGCCTCTGGATGAGCATTGTCTTGTTTGCTTATTGCCTTATAGAGTTGGTTGAGTGCGGTCTTCGTGCCAGCATCGGTTTGTGGTGGTAAATAGATGGATATGAATAATATAGATGAGAACTCTCTTGGTAGATAGTGTGGTCTACAGCTTATTATGAGGTACTCTACCTCAGGTAAACAATACCTCAAGACTTCTTTAATATTATCGCGCACCAGCAGTTATTGACAGATAGACACACACCCCCGCCACTCGTCTTACCAAACGTAGCTGCTCTGTCCTGCCGATGCACCGATAAGCCAGCCAGCCCTATATTATCCGTGTCGTCGTTCAGCCACATCTCGGTGAAACATAGGACATTACAGTTTTTAATGTCCCGTTGGTAGGATAGTCTTAATCGTAGATCGTCCAGTTTGATTACCAATGATTGCACGTTGGCCAATAATATGGAGGGAAGTGGTGGTTTACCTGTTTAGCTTATTTTAGACATCTTTGTTGTAACAACATACTCCTCCAACAGATCACATTTCCAGAGTGGGCTCTCTAGTACCTTTGGAGACAGGACCCATTTTATACATAGAAACTGACGTTACTGGTCATTAACCAATCACATCCCACTTTTAGGATTGTATCAAATCACCAATAGAGGGAGTTCACTTTTTAATCAATTTTCCCATTCACTGTGTTGTTGGTGGTCATACAATGTATCATAATGGTAGTTGTAGAGTTTATTGTCCAAATGTATAAGGTTGTAAGACAATGAAGGAGAGGACAACTTCTGAACTTCTACACTGAAGCAGTGTAGCCGTGTTCATAACTCTGAACCAGTCTGAACCAGTCTGAGTTGTCCTCAGGTGTTCCTAACTCTGAACCAGTCTGAGTTGTCCTCAGGTGTTCCTAACTCTGAACCAGTCTGAGTTGTCCTCAGGTGTTCCTAACTCTGAACCAGTCTGAGATGTCTTCAGGTGTTCCTAACTCTGAACCAGTCTGAACCAGTCTGAGATGTCCTCAGGTGTTCCTAACTCTGAACCAGTCCGAGTTGTCCTCAGGTGTTCCTAACTCTGAACCAGTCTGAACCAGTCTGAACCAGTCTGAACCAGTCCGAGTTGTCCTCAGGGCCAGTGGTGTAGTGGAGGGTAAACACTAAGGGCCAGTGGTGTAGTGGAGGGTAAACACTAAGTGTCAGTGGTGTAGTGGAGGGTAAACACTAAGGGCCAGTGATGTAGTGGAGGGTAAACACTAAGGGCCAGTGGCGTAGTGGAGGGTAAACACTAAGGGCCAGTGGTGTAGTGGAGGGTATACACTAAGGGCCAGTGGTGTAGTGGAGGGTAAACACTAAGGGTCAGTGGAGGGTAAACACTAAGGGCCAGTTGTGTAGTGGAGGGTAAACACTAAGGGCCAGTGGTGTAGTGGAGGGTAAACACTAAGGGTCAGTGGTGTAGTGGAGGGTAAACACTAAGGGCCAGTGGTGTAGTGGATGGTAAACACTAAGGGCCAGTGGTGTAGTGGAGGGTAAACACTAAGGGCCAGTGGAGGGTAAACACTAAGTACCAGTGGTGTAGTGGAGGGTAAACACTAAGGGCCAGTGGTGTAGTGGAGGGTAAACACTAAGGGCCAGTGGTGTAGTGGAGGGTAAACACTAAGGGTCGGTGGTGTCGTGGAGGGTAAACACTAAGGGCCAGTGGTGTAGTGGAGGGTAAACACTAAGGGTCAGTGGTGTAGTGGAGGGTAAACACTAAGGGTCAGTGGTGCAGTAAAGGGTAAACACTAAGGGCCAGTGGTGTAGTGGAGGGTAAACACTAAGGGCCAGTGGTGTAGTGGAGGGTAAACACTAAGGGCCAGTGGAGGGTAAACACTAAGGACCAGTGGTGTAGTGGAGGGTAAACACTAAGGGCCAGTGGTGTAGTGGAGGGTAAACACTAAGGGCCAGTGGTGTAGTGGAGGGTAAACACTAAGGGTCGGTGGTGTCGTGGAGGGTAAACACTAAGGGCCAGTGGTGTAGTGGAGGGTAAACACTAAGGGTCGGTGGTGTCGTGGAGGGTAAACACTAAGGGTCAGTGGTGCAGTAAAGGGTAAACACTAAGGGCCAGTGGTGTAGTGGAGGGTAAACACTAAGGGCCAGTGGTGTAGTGGAGGGTAAACACTAAGGGCCAGTGGAGGGTAAACACTAAGGACCAGTGGTGTAGTGGAGGGTAAACACTAAGGGCCAGTGGTGTAGTGGAGGGTAAACACTAAGGGCCAGTGGTGTAGTGGAGGGTAAACACTAAGGGCCAGTGGTGTCGTGGAGGGTAAACACTAAGGGCCAGTGGTGTAGTGGAGGGTAAACACTAAGGGTCGGTGGTGTCGTGGAGGGTAAACACTAAGGGTCAGTGGTGTAGTGGAGGGTAAACACTAAGGGCCAGTGGTGTAGTGGAGGCCCTACTGCCTGTAAACACACAGTCCAGTTCAAAGTGAATGATGACAGGTCCTACTTCCTGTAAACACACAGTCCAGTTCAAAGTGAATGATGACAGGCCCTACTGCCTGTAAACACACAGTCCAGTTCATAGTGAATGATGGCAGG
Source organism: Salvelinus alpinus (assembly GCF_045679555.1). Classification (NCBI taxonomy): domain Eukaryota; kingdom Metazoa; phylum Chordata; class Actinopteri; order Salmoniformes; family Salmonidae; genus Salvelinus; species Salvelinus alpinus. Next base: position 1,001,921 of record NC_092100.1, on the reverse strand, counting down.
ACCTACTGCCTGTAAACACACAGTCCAGTTCATAGTGAATGATGTCAGGCCCTACTTCCTGTTTGTCAGGTTTTGGCCAGGACTGTTCAGGTTTTGTTCACTAGATGTCCCCCTTGCACCTTTTTTGTACCTTTTGTTTTTCTTGCTCCAATTATTGTTTGCACCTGTAAGTCATTCCCTTGTTAGTATTTAAACCCTGTGTGTTCCTTAGTTCCTTGCTCAGTGTTTGTAAGTTAGCACCCAGCCCCAGCCCAAGCCTTGTTTTATTCAGTGTTTTCTCTTGTTGGATTTTCCAGAGGTTCTCTGGTTTAGTTTTGTGTATTATTTGAGTAGTCTTTTGAGGTTTGTTTTTCCCTGCTGTTTTTTACCACTTTGTGGAGTTTCTTTAGTATTTTGGAGGATTTCCATTTTTGTGCCTTTTGGCTTGATTTTTGGACATTGTGGTTTTAGTTTCTTTGCCTGGAGATTTTGTTCTTTATTAAACCACTATCGCTAGTACTGCTGTGTCTGCCTCATCTTCTGGGTTCTGACGATTATTAGTGAATGTTTCTCGCACCGGGTCCTGACAGAAACACTGAGCCATTAATATGAACCCAGAGGCAGCCAGTACCCAGGACTTTTTTCCCATGCTGTCCCACCACGAGGGGACTGTCCAACGTCACGAAGCTGCTCTGGTTCAGCAAGAGGCCTTACTGGCTGGACATTCTCAACTTCTGTCGGAGATGATGACTTCCATAAAGCAGATTTCTGATCAACTTTCTCCTGCAACCGCTTCTGCTCCAGTTCATCAGATTCAAGTGCCCGTGGCAGTTAACCCCCTGGCTGAACCTCGTCTGCCGCCTCCCCAACGGTTCTCAGGTGATCCGAGTGTTTGTAAGGGGTTTTTCACCCAATGTTCTCTCTCCTTCGAGCTGCAACCCTCGTCGTTTCCCACCGACCGCTCCAAGATAGCATATATTATCACCCTGCTGTCGGAAAAAGCCCTAGCCTGGGCTACTGCTGTGTGGGATGCCCAAAGTCCCTGCTGTGCCAGCTACTCTACCTTTGCTGAAGAATTCAAGCGAGTGTTTCAAGGTCCTACCAGCGGTCCTGACTCAGCCAAACAGCTCCTGACTCTCCGCCAAGGTCGGCGCAGCGTGATGGACTATGCCATCCAGTTCCACACGGGGGCAGCAGTGAGTGGCTGGAATGACGAGGCGCTCACAGTGTGTTTTTTGAAGGGTCTTTCCGACACCATCCAAGATGAACTGGCCACTCGGGAACCACCAGACAACCTCGAGTCCCTGATCAAGTTGGCTTCACGCATAGACCAGCGTCTGAGAGAGAGAGAGCTCAACCGTAGATCTCTCACCCTAGCTCCTATCGGTCCCAGCTCCGAGTCTCCACCTTTATCCTCACTGACTCCACCGGAACCCATGCAGGTTGGACGCATCTCCCAGGCTGAGAGAGACCGCCGGATGAGGGAGCGATGCTGTCTATATTGCGGCAAACCGGGCCATTTCCTCTCCACGTGTCCCGGGCTCCAGGGAAAACGCACTCTCCCGTGCAGGCCTGGGAGGACTGTAACGGGTAACATAACCTCCTCCCATCCATCCAACTCCCGCCTGCTCATTCCAGTTACCCTTTCCTGGGACAACCACGAGCTTCCCCTTCAAGCCTTGGTAGACTCTGGAGCCGCAGGTAACTTCATGGATGGTGTCTGGGCGAAGGAGAATGGCGTTCCCTCTGAACCTCTAAGTGACCCCATAAGGGTTACTACGTTGGATGGAAGCCCTTTGGGATCTGGACTTGTCACTCGTGTCACTACTCCCTTGCGACTTTCAGTTTCCCAACACCAGGAAGTGATGAACTTTCATCTGACCTCGTGTTCCGAGTTCCCTCTCGTCCTTGGATACCCCTGGCTTCACAGCCATAACCCTCACATCGACTGGTCTGTGGGCACTATCAAGCAGTGGGGTCCTACGTGCCAAGCCACTTGTATCTTCCCAAGTTCCCCGAGTTCCCCTCCCGAGTCTCTAGAATCCATCGACCTGTCCCGAGTTCCCGAGTGTTACCATGACCTCAAACCGGTATTTAGCAAACAGAGGGCCACCAAACTACCACCCCATAGACCTTACGATTGCCCCATCGACCTGTTTCCGGGCACCTGCCCCCCCAGGGGTCGGATCTTTTCCCTATCTCCTCCCGAACGAGCTGCTATGGATACCTACATCAAGGACGCTCTGGCAGCAGGCCTCATGCGTCCATCCACCTCGCCGGCGGGAGCAGGGTTTTTCTTTGTGGCCAAAAAAGACGGGGGATTACGTCCTTGCATCGACTACCGGGGACTTAATGCCATAACCGTCCGTAACCGCTACCCGCTACCCCTTATGGCCACAGCCTTTGAGCTGCTCCAGGAAGCAGTTGTCTTCACTAAGCTTGACCTGCGGAACGCATACCATCTTGTGCGGATCAAACCCGGTGACGAGTGGAAGACCGCTTTCAACACGCCTACTGGTCACTACGAATACTTGGTGATGCCCTTCGGCCTGACCAACGCTCCGGCTGTGTTCCAAGCGCTCATAAACGATGTGCTTAGGGATATGCTTAACATCTTCGTGTTTGTTTACTTGGATGACATCCTCATCTTTTCGAGCTCCCTTCAAGAACACACTAAGCATGTCAGACAAGTACTCAAACGCCTCCTTGACAGCCATTTGTACGTGAAGCCGGAAAAATGTGAATTCCATTCCTCCCGAGTACAATTCCTGGGATTTGTAGTGGAACCCGGTCGAGTCCAGATGGACCCCAAGAAGGTAGGGGCGGTAGCGGATTGGCCCACCCCCAAGTCCGTTAAGGAAGTTCAGCGTTTCCTGGGCTTCACCAACTTTTACCGCAAGTTCATCAAGAACTTCAGCTCGGTGGCAGCCCCTCTCTCAGCTGTAACCAAGGGTGGCAACACAAGGTTTCTGTGGGGAAGAGAAGCTGAGACGGCCTTCCAAGGACTCAAGCAGCGCATCCTCTCTGCTCCCATTCTGACACTACCAACGGCGGATGAACCTTTTGTGGTGGAGGTAGACGCATCAGAGGTTGGGGTTGGAGCTGTCCTGTCTCAGAGGGGTGAAGACAAGAAGCTTCATCCTTGCGCCTTCTTCTCTCACCGGCTTACCCCGGCCGAGAGGAATTACGATGTGGGGGATCGTGAACTCCTAGCGGTTAAGATGGCATTGAAGGAATGGAGACACTGGCTCGAGGGGGCTTCTCAACCGTTTCAAGTGCTTACGGACCACAAAAATCTGGAGTATATCCAGCAGGCGAAGCGGTTGAACTCCAGACAAGCTCGATGGTCTCTTTTCTTCAGCCGATTTCAGTTTATCCTCACCTATAGACCCGGGTCGAAGAATCTCAAACCGGACGCCTTGTCACGAATCTACTCTCCTGCCATTCGAGAAGATACTGACATGACTGTCCTTCCGGCCGCTAAGATCGTGGCTCCGATCTCGTGGCAAGTGGAGGATACCGTGAAACAAGCCCAAGCCATCGAACCGGGCCCTGGAGGAGGTCCTGCCAATCGGTTGTTTGTTCCCAAGGCAGCAAGGTCCCAAGTCCTTCTGTGGGGGCACTCCTCTCGCCTCACCTGTCACCCGGGCGTAGGTCGCACCTTGGAGTTCATCCAGCGTAAGTTCTGGTGGCCCACCATAAAAGAAGACGTTGCCACTTTCGTCAAGGCCTGTTCCGTGTGCTGCCAGGGCAAATCTTCTCACCTCCGCCCTCAAGGACTCCTTCACCCTCTATCTATTCCCCACCGACCCTGGTCCCATATCTCATTGGACTTTATTACTGGCCTTCCTCCGTCCCATGGTAATACAACTATCCTAGTCATCATCGACAGGTTTTCTAAGGCGGCCAGGTTCGTTCCCTTGACTAAGTTACCTTCTGCCAAGGAAACGGCTGAGTTGGTGATTAACCATGTGTTCCGAGTCTTCGGCATTCCGCAAGATATGGTTTCTGACAGAGGTCCCCAGTTCGCCTCAAGGTTTTGGAAGGCCTTCTGCCAACTCATAGGGGCCACTGCCAGTCTATCTTCAGGGTACCATCCGGAGTCCAATGGCCAAACCGAGAGGATGAATCAAGAGCTGGAAACCACCCTCAGATGTATGGTCTCCAACAACCCGTCCACATGGTCGTCCTTCATGGTTTGGGCCGAGTACGCGCACAACACCTTGTGCTCCTCCTCCACTGGTATGTCCCCGCACGAGTGTCAGTTTGGCTATGCTCCTCCATTGTTCCCGGACCAGGAGGCAGAAGTCAGTGTGCCTTCAGCCTCGAGGTTCATCAGACGCTGTCGGCTTACGTGGAAGAAGGCCCGTCTTAATCTTCTGCGTTCCTCACAGAGGTACCAACAACAAGCCAACAGACGTCGCCGTCCCGGGCCTACCCTGCGCCTCGGCCAGAGAGTATGGCTCTCAACCAAGAATTTACCGCTACGGGTGGAGTCTCGCAAACTGTCCCAGAAATTCATCGGTCCCTTTAAGGTTGCCAGAAAAGTGAACCCCGTTACTTTTCGCCTGCACTTACCCAGATCCCTTAAAATTAATCCCACGTTTCACATTTCTTTATTAAAACCTGTTGTTTTTTCTCCCCTTATCCCGGCAGGCAGACCTCCCCCTCCGCCCCGTATCATCGGAGGCCAGTCGGCTTATACCGTCCATCGGATACTGGATTCCCGCCGGGTGCAGCGGTCCTGGCAGTATCTGGTGGACTGGGAAGGCTACGGTCCCGAGGAGCGCTCCTGGGTTCCTGCCAAGGACATACTGGACCCTGACCTCATTCGTCAGTTCAGGGTCCTCCACCCTGAGAAGGCTGGTAGGAACGTCAGGAGCCGTTCCTAGGGGGGGGATTCTGTCAGGTTTTGGCCAGGACTGTTCAGGTTTTGTTCACTAGATGTCCCCCTTGCACCTTTTTTGTACCTTTTGTTTTTCTTGCTCCAATTATTGTTTGCACCTGTAAGTCATTCCCTTGTTAGTATTTAAACCCTGTGTGTTCCTTAGTTCCTTGCTCAGTGTTTGTAAGTTAGCACCCAGCCCCAGCCCAAGCCTTGTTTTATTCAGTGTTTTCTCTTGTTGGATTTTCCAGAGGTTCTCTGGTTTAGTTTTGTGTATTATTTGAGTAGTCTTTTGAGGTTTGTTTTTCCCTGCTGTTTTTTACCACTTTGTGGAGTTTCTTTAGTATTTTGGAGGATTTCCATTTTTGTGCCTTTTGGCTTGATTTTTGGACATTGTGGTTTTAGTTTCTTTGCCTGGAGATTTTGTTCTTTATTAAACCACTATCGCTAGTACTGCTGTGTCTGCCTCATCTTCTGGGTTCTGACGATTATTAGTGACTGTTTCTCGCACCGGGTCCTGACACTGTTAACACACAGTCCAGTTCATAGTGAATGATGACAGGCCCGTGTGGCAAATGGCTTGTTTGTATAAAGGTCTACTGTATCTCTGATTGGCCATAGCGCATCTGTCTGTGTAGACTCGGGTCCTGGACAAGACAAATGGTTTTATTCGGTTTTATTTACTGCAGTGTCTATTAATTGCCCAAACACACGGACTCTTACCCACTCTATATTTTCAAACATTTTCAAAATGTAAGAAAATGTGAAAATGACCGTATATAAGTGGTCAACTGTCAGATTTTTCTTTTTTTTAAGTGTCATTCTTCCTGGGGTGTAAATGAACAGATTTTAATAAGATGTCATATTGCTAAAATGCTGTCTGTTCCCCTTCAAATGAAACAAAGTTTCACACACAAGTTATTTTCAAAGAGATGGTTAACAGCAGCACTGCAGTAAAAAAACACAGTTCCATTCACCAGATGATGCTCATTTGAAACTTAACTTCTTGTTGAAAGTTATTCTTGAAAAGGGAGAAGTTAACAAATTAGCAACAACATCCTCTTTGATAACACCTGCTGCAAACCAGCCGGTCCCACCCATTTAAGTCAAAATGTGATTGGTTGATTCCACTGTCACTCCAAAATGTTGCCCTAATACAGTTGAATGGCAGATGCCTTTATCTAGCTTCTGATGGCCTAGCCAATGGCTGACTTAGCTAGCTCGGTTTATCTGCCCAGAGACCAGCAAAGAAAAATCAGGATTGGATCTTTTTTTCCCCTCTTCAGTGTTAACCCTTTCCTTTCCAACAAAAACTGAAGAGATTAAATTAGAACATAATTAAAAATAATTGTTCATTATCATTATTATAATATTATTATGATCATTATTGTATAAATCCTTCGCCCTTCTCTGAAGGTGTAGAAGGCCCAGTGTCTCTATTTTCTCCCAGAATGCATTATTTCACTATTCGTAATGTCTATAGAACCCAGATATTGCTCTGAAACATGAACCCAGAAATACTGGACATTTAGAACTCTTATTATGGTGCTGATTTGACAAAATTACAATCATGAATTGGACTCGCGGTCTCGGACCCCTTGTCCCCCATCTGGTCTTGGTCTTGACTCGGTCTCACTTTAAGTGATCTCTAACACAACGCTGTTCACCATAGTGCCCTCAAAGCTCATCACTAAGCTAAGGACCCTGGGACTAAACACCTCCCTGTGCAACTGGATCCTGGACTTCCTGATGGGCTGTCTCCAGATTGTAAGGGTAGGTAACAACACATCTGCCACGCTGATCCTCAACACAGGGGTCTCTCAGGGGTGCGTACTTAGTCCCCTCCTGTACTCCCTGTTCACCCACGACTGCATGGCCAAACATGACTCAAACACCATTATTAAGTTTGCTGATGACACAACAGTGGTAGGCCTGATCACCGACAACGATGAGACAGCCTATAGGGAAGAGGTCAGAGAACTGACAGTGTGATGCCAGGACAACAACCTCTCCCTCAATGTGATCAAAACAAAGGAGATGATTGTGGACTACAAGAAAAAGAGGGCCAAACACACCCCCATTAACATCGATGGGGCTGCCATGGAGCGGGTCGAGAGCTTCAAGTTCATTCTTGTTCACATCCCCAACAAACTATCATTGTCCAAAGGCATTACAGAGGGTAGTGTGTACAGCCCAGTACATCACTGGGGCCAAGCTTTCTGCCATCCAGGACCTCTATACCAGGCGGTGTCAGAGGAAGGCCCTAAAAATTGTCAAAGACTCCAGCCATCCTAGTCATAGACAATTTTCTCTGCTACCACACAGCAAGTGGTACCGGAGTGCCAAGTCTAGGTCCAAAAGGCAGCTTCTTCTAACAGCTTCTACCCCCCAGGCCATAAGACTGCTGAACAGTTAATCAAATAGCCACCCGGACTATTTGCATTGACCCCCCCCCCCCTTTTTTTTTACGCTGCTGCTACTCGCTGTTTATTATCTATGTTTATTATCTATCTATTATCTATATCTAAGGTGGAAAGTTTTAAGTTCCTCGGCGTACACATCACGGACAAACTGAAATGGTCCACCCACACAGACAGCGAGGTGAAGAAGGCGCAACAGCGCCTCTTCAACCTCAGGAGGCTGAAGACATTTGGCTTGTCACCTTAAACCCTCACAAACTTTTACAGATGCACAATTGAATGCATCCTGTCGGGCTGTATCACCGCCTGGCAAACTACCTGCCCTCCAGGACACCTACACCACCCGATGTCACAGGAACGCCAAAAAGATCATCAAGGACAATAATCACCCGAGCCACTGCCTGTTCACCCCTTTGCCATCCAGAAGGTGAGGTCAGTACAGGTGCATCAAAGCTGGGGACCGAGAGACTGATAAACAGCTTCTATCTCAAGGCCATCAGACTGTTAAACAGCCATCACTAATCACAGAGAGGCTGCTGCCTACACACAGACTCGAAATCATTGGCCACTTTAATAAATGGATGACTAGTCACTTTAATAATGCCACTTTAATAATGTTTACACATCTTACATTTCTCATCCCATATGTATATACTGTATCTTACACCATCTTGCCTATGCCGCTCGGTCATCCAACACCACTTTTTCAGAAGTTGGAGGGCCAATAGGAGGCACCCTTTCCTCTGGTCTAAAGAAAAGAATATCCCAATGCCCCAGGGCAGTGATTGGGGACATTGCCCTGTGTAGGGTGCCGTCTTTCGGATGGGATGTTAAACGGGTGTCCTGACTCTCTGTGGTAAAATAAAAAATAAAAATCCATATATTTATATGTACATATTCTCATTCACCCCTTTTAGATTTGTGTGTATTAGGTAGTTGTTGTGGAATTGTTAGATATTACTGCACTGTCAGAACTAGAAGCACAAGCACTTCACTACACTCGCATTAACATCTGCTAACCACGTGGTGTATGTGACCATTTACATTTAATTTGACATTTTACCTCAATTACCTCGACTAACCTGTGCCCCCCACACTGACTCGGTACCGGTGTATATAGCCTTGTTATTGTCATTCAAAGACTCAATCATGGACATTCTTACTGACAGTTGTGGCTGCTTCGTGTGATCTATTGTTGTCTCTACCTTCTTGCCCTTTGTGTTGCTACCATGCTGTGTTTATATGTTGCTGCCATGCTATGCTATGTTGTCGTCTTAGGTCTCTGTTTATGTGGTGTTGCGGTGTCTCTCTTGTCATGTGTGTTTTCTCCTATATTTTTAATACAATAAAAAAAAGAATCCCAGCCCCCATCCCCGCACAAGTCCTTTTGCATTCTGGTAGGCCGTCATTGTAAATAAGAATTTGTTCTTAACTGACTTGCCTAGTTAAATAAAAAAAATAAAAATAAAAGTTTTGAAATGCGGGCTTTTATTATGAAGGTTTTCTCATTACCATAGGACAGTGACGTCATCGTTAGTGTTGCTAGTAGTCGAGAAGTTGTTGCATGAAGACAGCTAACTCAGCTCTCAAAATAAACATTAACGGCGGAGAGATGAAACAAATTCATTCGTTCCAACGTGTTCTGATGCATAAATAATGAATGCAACGATTTCATTTCTCTACTTTAGTATCACAAGGGACGTGTCTTTAGATATCCCTTGCTGGAGGTCTTGTCTCGTTGCTAACGCGTAGCTAGCTCGCTACCACTGTTTCCACCGAATACATTTCAACGTTACGGCCAGCTAGTAAGCTGGCTAGCTAATTGAAAAGATTTAGCTAGCACTATCCGACGATACAGCATCAAGTATCCAGCTATCAATACATGCAGTTTCGTCGTTGGTGAATGTACAGCACAGTGAATGTTTTTAGCTTGCTAACTAGCTAACGCTAGCCAAATTAGCCACAACAATGTCACAGGCGCACTGGACCAAATTCGAAAAGGAGACCGAGGAAGAGGTGAAGAACCTGGTCAAACAGATCAGTGGCATTCAAGATGAAGAAGAGCAGAACTTTCAACTGGCACTGAAATTTACCTGGTCCAATTTCAGGTAAGGATGCCACATTTGAATTATGATTACACAGCTTTGAAAAGGCGATGAAGTCAAAGACTGACCGTTATGATGGTCATCGTGGGTTTGTCTCTGTGTTGGCAGGTTTCACCGTTTCCTAGATGCCAATAGTCATAAAGTTCAACGCAGTGTGAATGGGTGAGTTGGCAAACAGGTTATATGATTTGTGTATGTAGAATTAACGTTACCTGTTCATTATGAGCATGATGAAATAACACTGTTTCAGGATCTATGAGAAACTGATGGTACATTCAGACCTGAGTAAAGCAGAGAGCTGGGTCAGACTGACAGAGGAGTTCCTCAACTCACCTCTACCGAACACAGATGGAACTAAGGTATGGTTGGACAAGAAACATACTTAAAACAGACTATAATTACAAGTGGTGGGGGGGGGGGGCAGGTAGCCTAGCGTTGCGCCAGTAACTGAAAGGTCAATGTAAATAGTCCGGGTGGTCATTTGATAAGTTTAGTTGTTCAGCAGTCGTATGGCACGGGGGTAGAAGCTGTTAAGGAGCATTTTGGTCCTAGACTTGGCGCTCCTGTACCACTTGCCGTGCAGTAGTAGAGAGAACAGTCTGTGACAATTTTTGGGGCCTTCCTCTGACACCACCTGGTATAGAGGTCCTGGATGGCAGGAAGCTTGGCCCCGGGGATGTACTGGGCCGTACGCACTACCCTCTATAGCGCCTTACGGTCGGATGCTGAGCAGTTGCCATACCAGGCAGTGATACAACCGGTCAGGATGCTCTCGATGGTGCAGCTGTAGAACTTTTTGAGGATCTGAGGACCCATGCCAAATCTTTTCAGCCTCTTGAGGGGGAATAGGTGTTGTCGTGCCCTCTTCACGACTGTCTTTGTGTGTTTGGAACATGATAGTTTGTTTGTGGTGTAATAATGTCAGTGAAGACAGCGGTTGGTCCGCGCACGCTTTTGAGTACACGTCCTGGTCATCCGTCTGGCCCCGCAGCTTTGTGAATTTTGACCTGTTTAAAGGTCTTGCTCACATCGGCTACTGAGAGCGTGATCACACAGTCGTCCGGAACAGCTAGTGCTCTCATGCATACTTCAGTGTTGCTTGCCTCAAAGCGAGCATAAAAGGCATTTAGCTCGTCTGGCAGGCTCGCATATAATCAACATAATGCACACAGCCTGTATCATAAAATGAACCTGTACTCTTAGTTTGCAGTGCAGTGAATGACCCCTACCTTGTGTCCTCCCTATGTTTTTGTTACAGACTCACGTTCATCACAGTCTCCTGGACCTTCTCCTACACCTCTCAGACTCTCCCCTTAACTCCAACTACAGCGAGACACCCAGACTGAAGGAGACGAGTGAGTACATAACCCATTCATTCCTCTGATGGTTCTCTTACTCCTGATGTATTCTCAGTCTGGACTACATGATTCCCCCTGTGTCTGTGTAGAGAAAGAAGACGACTTTGACTGGTGTGGATATTTACAGGAAGGAGAGCTAGACACAGGCCCATATCCAGACACCCCAGTGAGTAAAACCCTTTTCCTGTTTATTTTCCATTTCAAACATGTTCCGTGACGTTTACACCTTCATTATATCATTACCAGAATCTACTGTACTGTTTTGAAGCCGTGGTGCCGTCCAAATGCCACCCTATTGACCAGAGCCGTCTCTCTCTCCAAGCCCTCTCTCTCCAAGCCCTCTCTCTCCAAGCCCTCTCTCTCCAAGCCGTCTCTCTCCAAGCCGTCTCTCTCCAAGCCCTCTCTCTCCAAGCCCTCTCTCTCCAAGCCGTCTCTCTCCAAGCCCTCTCTCTCCAAGCCGTCTCTCTCCAAGCCGTCTCTCTCCAAGCCCTCTCTCTCCAAGCCCTCTCTCTCCAAGCCCTCTCTCCAAGCCGTCTCTCTCCAAGCCCTCTCTCTCCAAGCCGTCTCTCTCCAAGCCCTCTCTCTCCAAGCCCTCTCTCTCCAAGCCGTCTCTCTCCAAGCCGTCTCTCTCCAAGCCCTCTCTCTCCAAGCCCTCTCTCTCCAAGCCCTCTCTCTCCAAGCCGTCTCTCTCCAAGCCCTCTCTCTCCAAGCCGTCTCTCTCCAAGCCCTCTCTCTCCAAGCCCTCTCTCTCCAAGCCGTCTCTCTCCAAGCCGTCTCTCTCCAAGCCCTCTCTCTCCAAGCCGTCTCTCTCCAAGCCCTCTCTCTCTCCAAGCCGTCTCTCTCCAAGCCGTCTCTCTCCAAGCCCTCTCTCTCTCCAAGCCCTCTCTCTCTCCAAGCCCTCTCTCTCTCCAAGCCCTCTCTCTCCAAGCCCTCTCTCTCCAAGCCCTCTCTCTCTCCAAGCCCTCTCTCTCTCCCAGCCCTCTCTCTCCAAGCCCTCTCTCTCCAAGCCCTCTCTCTCTCCAAGCCCTCTCTCTCTCCAAGCCCTCTCTCTCTCCAAGCCCTCTCTCTCTCCAAGCCCCTCTCTCTCTCCAAGCCCTCTCTCTCTCCAAGCCCTCTCTCTCTCCAAGCCCTCTCTCTCTCCAAGCCCTCTCTCTCTCCAAGCCCTCTCTCTCTCCAAGCCCTCTCTCTCTCCAAGCCCTCTCTCTCTCCAAGCCCTCTCTCTCTCCAAGCCCTCTCTCTCTCTCCAAGCCCTCTCTCTCTCTCCAAGCCCTCTCTCTCTCTCCAAGCCCTCTCTCTCTCTCCAAGCCCTCTCTCTCTCTCCAAGCCCTCTCTCTCTCTCCAAGCCCTCTCTCTCTCTCCAAGCCCTCTCTCTCTCTCCAAGCCCTCTCTCTCTCTCCAAGCCCTCTCTCTCTCTCCAAGCCCTCTCTCTCTCCAAGCCCTCTCTCTCTCCAAGCCCTCTCTCTCTCCAAGCCCTCTCTCTCTCCAAGCCCTCTCTCTCTCCAAGCCCTCTCTCTCTCCAAGCCCTCTCTCTCTCCAAGCCCTCTCTCTCTCCAAGCCCTCTCTCTCGCCAAGCCCTCTCTCTCGCCAAGCCCTCTCTCTCGCCAAGCCCTCGCTCTCGCCAAGCCCTCTCTCTCTCCAAGCCCTCTCTCTCTCTCCAAGCCCTCTCTCTCTCTCCAAGCCCTCTCTCTCTCTCCAAGCCCTCTCTCTCTCTCCAAGCCCTCTCTCTCTCTCCAAGCCCTCTCTCTCTCTCCAAGCCCTCTCTCTCTCTCCAAGCCCTCTCTCTCTCCAAGCCCTCTCTCTCTCCAAGCCCTCTCTCTCTCTCCAAGCCCTCTCTCTCTCTCCAAGCCCTCTCTCTCTCTCCCCCCCCTCTCTCTCTCTCCCCCCCCTCTCTCTCTCTCCACTCCCTCTCTCTCTCTCCAAGCCCTCTCTCTCTCTCCAAGCCCTCTCTCTCTCTCCAAGCCCTCTCTCTCTCTCCAAGCCCTCTCTCTCTCTCCAAGCCCTCTCTCTCTCTCCAAGCCCTCTCTCTCTCTCCAAGCCCTCTCTCTCTCTCCAAGCCCTCTCTCTCTCTCCAAGCCCTCTCTCTCTCCAAGCCCTCTGTCTGATTTCAGTTCTAATGGGACGGCTGATTTGCTGTAGTGTAGTCCTTCCTCTTCCTGGCCTTGTTTTGATGTTAACTGTCTCTAACAGGAGTCTCTCTTTACTACTACTGAGTGATTAGTACTTTTTGAGGTCGGTTTCAGGTTCCGTTATTTAAAAATGATAGATTTTTGTAAAACATCAAACGCATTATAAAATAATGTAATTAAAATGATTTCAGAGCTTTTTAATGGACATTCTAAAACCAAAAATAGTGAAAGAAAATATTCCTTTGTCTTTGTCAGGTCCACATTGGGTAGACATCAATTGAAAAATAGGAGATTCCTATGAAATAATACAATATTTCAGTTGTGTATATTGCATTTTTTATTTGATGAGTTTATTATCTTTCATTCCTTAAAGTCATCTCATCTCTGTTACGGCAGTACCAGCCAGCCCATCTAACGTTATCTCTGTTCTCCCCGTCTCATCTCTGTTACGGCAGTACCAGCCAGCCCATCTAACGTTATCTCTGTTCTCCCCGTCTCATCTCTGTTACGGCAGTACCAGCCAGCCCATCTAACGTTATCTCTGTTCTCCCCATCTCATCTCTGTTACGGCAGTACCAGCCAGCCCATCTAACGTTATCTCTGTTCTCCCCGTCTCATCTCTGTTACGGCAGTACCAGCCAGCCCATCTAACGTTATCTCTGTTCTCCCCATCTCATCTCTGTTACGGCAGTACCAGCCAGCCCATCTAACGTTATCTCTGTTCTCCCCGTCTCATCTCTGTTACGGCAGTACCAGCCAGCCCATCTAACGTTATCTCTGTTCTCCCCGTCTCATCTCTGTTACGGCAGTACCAGCCAGCCCATCTAACGTTATCTCTGTTCTCCCCATCTCATCTCTGTTACGGCAGTACCAGCCAGCCCATCTAACGTTATCTCTGTTCTCCCCGTCTCATCTCTGTTACGGCAGTACCAGCCAGCCCATCTAACGTTATCTCTGTTCTCCCCGTCTCATCTCTGTTACGGCAGTACCAGCCAGCCCATCTAACGTTATCTCTGTTCTCCCCGTCTCATCTCTGTTACGGCAGTACCAGCCAGCCCATCTAACGTTATCTCTGTTCTCCCCGTCTCATCTCTGTTACGGCAG
>NC_092100.1:893765-987844 GCF_045679555.1 Salvelinus alpinus | reverse complement strand
TACCAGCCAGCCCATCTAACGTTATCTCTGTTCTCCCCGTCTTATTTAGCTAGCCTGCCTAAGTATGCTTCAGAGCTGTCTGACCAAATCATTTCACTAGTTCTTCAAAGTAGATAAGGCATACTTCCACGAACTGTCTCTATCCCTCGTCCTTGTGTTCCTCTCTCATGCAGTCTGTGTGTATCTACCTCTCTACCGTAGGAGCGGTCTGTTAAACATCTCTCTACCGTAGGAGCGGTCTGTTAAACATCTCTCTACCGTAGGAGCGGTCTGTTAAACATCTCTCTACCGTAGGAGCGGTCTGTTAAACATCTCTCTACCGTAGGTCTGTTAAACATCTCTCTACCGTAGGAGCGGTCTGTTAAACATCTCTCTACCGTAGGAGCGGTCTGTTAAACATCTCTCTACCGTAGGAGTGGTCTGTTAAACATCTCTCTACCGTAGGAGCGGTCTGTTAAACATCTCTCTACCGTAGGAGCGGTCTGTTAAACATCTCTCTACCGTAGGTCTGTTAAACATCTCTCTACCGTAGGAGCGGTCTGTTAAACATCTCTATACCGTAGGAGCGGTCTGTTAAACATCTCTCTAGCGTAGGAGCGGTCTGTTAAACATCTCTCTGCCGTAGGAGCGGTCTGTTAAACATCTCTCTACCGTAGGAGCGGTCTGTTAAACATCTCTCTACCGTAGGAGCGGTCTGTTAAACATCTCTCTACCGTAGGAGCGGTCTGTTAAACATCTCTCTACCGTAGGAGCGGTCTGTTAAACATCTCTCTACCGTAGGAGCGGTCTGTTAAACATCTCTCTACCGTAGGAGCGGTCTGTTAAACATCTCTCTACCGTAGGAGCGGTCTGTTAAACATCTCTCTACCGTAGGAGCGGTCTGTTAAACATCTCTCTAGCGTAGGAGCGGTCTGTTAAACATCTCTCTAGCGTAGGAGCGGTCTGTTAAACATCTCTCTAGCGTAGGAGCGGTCTGTTAAACATCTCTCTACCGTAGGAGCGGTCTGTTAAACATCTCTCTACCGTAGGAGCGGTCTGTTAAACATCTCTCTACCGTAGGAGCGGTCTGTTAAACATCTCTCTACCGTAGGAGCGGTCTGTTAAACATCTCTCTACCGTAGGAGCGGTCTGTTAAACATCTCTCTGCCGTAGGAGCGGTCTGTTAAACATCTCTCTACCGTAGGAGCGGTCTGTTAAACATCTCTCTACCGTAGGAGCGGTCTGTTAAACATCTCTCTACCGTAGGAGCGGTCTGTTAAACATCTCTCTACCGTAGGAGCGGTCTGTTAAACATCTCTCTACCGTAGGTCTGTTAAACATCTCTCTACCGTAGGAGCGGTCTGTTAAACATCTCTCTACCGTAGGAGCGGTCTGTTAAACATCTCTCTACCGTAGGAGTGGTCTGTTAAACATCTCTCTACCGTAGGAGCGGTCTGTTAAACATCTCTCTACCGTAGGAGCGGTCTGTTAAACATCTCTCTACCGTAGGTCTGTTAAACATCTCTCTACCGTAGGAGCGGTCTGTTAAACATCTCTATACCGTAGGAGCGGTCTGTTAAACATCTCTCTAGCGTAGGAGCGGTCTGTTAAACATCTCTCTGCCGTAGGAGCGGTCTGTTAAACATCTCTCTACCGTAGGAGCGGTCTGTTAAACATCTCTCTACCGTAGGAGCGGTCTGTTAAACATCTCTCTACCGTAGGAGCGGTCTGTTAAACATCTCTCTACCGTAGGAGCGGTCTGTTAAACATCTCTCTACCGTAGGAGCGGTCTGTTAAACATCTCTCTACCGTAGGAGCGGTCTGTTAAACATCTCTCTACCGTAGGAGCGGTCTGTTAAACATCTCTCTACCGTAGGAGCGGTCTGTTAAACATCTCTCTAGCGTAGGAGCGGTCTGTTAAACATCTCTCTAGCGTAGGAGCGGTCTGTTAAACATCTCTCTAGCGTAGGAGCGGTCTGTTAAACATCTCTCTACCGTAGGAGCGGTCTGTTAAACATCTCTCTACCGTAGGAGCGGTCTGTTAAACATCTCTCTACCGTAGGAGCGGTCTGTTAAACATCTCTCTACCGTAGGAGCGGTCTGTTAAACATCTCTCTACCGTAGGAGCGGTCTGTTAAACATCTCTCTGCCGTAGGAGCGGTCTGTTAAACATCTCTCTACCGTAGGAGCGGTCTGTTAAACATCTCTCTACCGTAGGTCTGTTAAACATCTCTCTACCGTAGGAGCGGTCTGTTAAACATCTCTACCGTAGGAGCGGTCTGTTAAACATCTCTCTACCGTAGGTCTGTTAAACATCTCTCTACCGTAGGAGCGGTCTGTTAAACATCTCTACCGTAGGAGCGGTCTGTTAAACATCTCTCTACCGTAGGACCGGTCTGTTAAACATCTCTCTACCGTAGGAGCGGTCTGTTAAACATCTCTACCGTAGGAGCGGTCTGTTAAACATCTCTCTGCCGTAGGAGCGGTCTGTTAAACATCTCTCTACCGTAGGAGCGGTCTGTTAAACATCTCTCTACCGTAGGAGCGGTCTGTTAAACATCTCTCTACCGTAGGAGCGGTCTGTTAAACATCTCTCTACCGTAGGAGCGGTCTGTTAAACATCTCTCTACCGTAGGAGCGGTCTGTTAAACATCTCTCTGCCGTAGGAGCGGTCTGTTAAACATCTCTCTACCGTAGGTCTGTTAAACATCTCTCTACCGTAGGAGCGGTCTGTTAAACATCTCTCTGCCGTAGGAGCGGTCTGTTAAACATCTCTCTACCGTAGGTCTGTTAAACATCTCTCTACCGTAGGAGAGGTCTGTTAAACATCTCTCTACCGTAGGAGCGGTCTGTTAAACATCTCTCTACCGTAGGAGCGGTCTGTTAAACATCTCTCTACCGTAGGAGCGGTCTGTTAAACATCTCTCTACCGTAGGAGAGGTCTGTTAAACATCTCTCTACCGTAGGAGCGGTCTGTTAAACATCTCTCTACCGTAGGAGCGGTCTGTTAAACATCTCTCTACCGTAGGAGCGGTCTGTTAAACATCTCTACCGTAGGAGCGGTCTGTTAAACATCTCTCTACCGTAGGAGCGGTCTGTTAAACATCTCTCTACCGTAGGAGCGGTCTGTTAAACATCTCTCTACCGTAGGAGCGGTCTGTTAAACATCTCTCTACCGTAGGAGCGGTCTGTTAAACATCTCTCTACCGTAGGAGCGGTCTGTTAAACATCTCTACCGTAGGAGCGGTCTGTTAAACATCTCTCTACCGTAGGAGCGGTCTGTTAAACATCTCTCTACCGTAGGAGTGGTCTGTTAAACATCTCTACCGTAGGAGCGGTCTGTTAAACATCTCTCTACCGTAGGAGTGGTCTGTTAAACATCTCTCTACCGTAGGAGAGGTCTGTTAAACATCTCTCTACCGTAGGAGCGGTCTGTTAAACATCTCTCTACCGTAGGAGCGGTCTGTTAAACATCTCTCTACCGTAGGTCTGTTAAACATCTCTCTACCGTAGGAGCGGTCTGTTAAACATCTCTACCGTAGGAGCGGTCTGTTAAACATCTCTCTGCCGTAGGAGCGGTCTGTTAAACATCTCTCTACCGTAGGAGCGGTCTGTTAAACATCTCTCTACCGTAGGAGCGGTCTGTTAAACATCTCTCTACCGTAGGAGCGGTCTGTTAAACATCTCTCTACCGTAGGAGCGGTCTGTTAAACATCTCTCTACCGTAGGAGCGGTCTGTTAAACATCTCTCTACCGTAGGAGCGGTCTGTTAAACATCTCTCTACCGTAGGAGCGGTCTGTTAAACATCTCTACCGTAGGAGCGGTCTGTTAAACATCTCTCTACCGTAGGAGCGGTCTGTTAAACATCTCTCTACCGTAGGAGCGGTCTGTTAAACATCTCTCTACCGTAGGAGTGGTCTGTTAAACATCTCTCTACCGTAGGAGCGGTCTGTTAAACATCTCTCTACCGTAGGAGCGGTCTGTTAAACATCTCTCTACCGTAGGTCTGTTAAACATCTCTCTACCGTAGGAGCGGTCTGTTAAACATCTCTATACCGTAGGAGCGGTCTGTTAAACATCTCTCTAGCGTAGGAGCGGTCTGTTAAACATCTCTCTGCCGTAGGAGCGGTCTGTTAAACATCTCTCTACCGTAGGAGCGGTCTGTTAAACATCTCTCTACCGTAGGAGCGGTCTGTTAAACATCTCTCTACCGTAGGAGCGGTCTGTTAAACATCTCTCTACCGTAGGAGCGGTCTGTTAAACATCTCTCTACCGTAGGAGCGGTCTGTTAAACATCTCTCTACCGTAGGAGCGGTCTGTTAAACATCTCTCTACCGTAGGAGCGGTCTGTTAAACATCTCTCTACCGTAGGAGCGGTCTGTTAAACATCTCTCTAGCGTAGGAGCGGTCTGTTAAACATCTCTCTAGCGTAGGAGCGGTCTGTTAAACATCTCTCTAGCGTAGGAGCGGTCTGTTAAACATCTCTCTACCGTAGGAGCGGTCTGTTAAACATCTCTCTACCGTAGGAGCGGTCTGTTAAACATCTCTCTACCGTAGGTCTGTTAAACATCTCTCTACCGTAGGAGCGGTCTGTTAAACATCTCTCTACCGTAGGAGCGGTCTGTTAAACATCTCTCTACCGTAGGAGCGGTCTGTTAAACATCTCTCTACCGTAGGAGCGGTCTGTTAAACATCTCTCTACCGTAGGAGCGGTCTGTTAAACATCTCTCTACCGTAGGAGCGGTCTGTTAAACATCTCTCTACCGTAGGTCTGTTAAACATCTCTCTACCGTAGGAGTGGTCTGTTAAACATCTCTCTACCGTAGGAGCGGTCTGTTAAACATCTCTCTACCGTAGGAGCGGTCTGTTAAACATCTCTCTACCGTAGGAGCGGTCTGTTAAACATCTCTCTACCGTAGGAGCGGTCTGTTAAACATCTCTCTGCCGTAGGAGCGGTCTGTTAAACATCTCTCTACCGTAGGAGCGGTCTGTTAAACATCTCTCTACCGTAGGTCTGTTAAACATCTCTCTACCGTAGGAGCGGTCTGTTAAACATCTCTACCGTAGGAGCGGTCTGTTAAACATCTCTCTACCGTAGGTCTGTTAAACATCTCTCTACCGTAGGAGCGGTCTGTTAAACATCTCTACCGTAGGAGCGGTCTGTTAAACATCTCTCTACCGTAGGACCGGTCTGTTAAACATCTCTCTACCGTAGGAGCGGTCTGTTAAACATCTCTACCGTAGGAGCGGTCTGTTAAACATCTCTCTGCCGTAGGAGCGGTCTGTTAAACATCTCTCTACCGTAGGAGCGGTCTGTTAAACATCTCTCTACCGTAGGAGCGGTCTGTTAAACATCTCTCTACCGTAGGAGCGGTCTGTTAAACATCTCTCTACCGTAGGAGCGGTCTGTTAAACATCTCTCTACCGTAGGAGCGGTCTGTTAAACATCTCTCTGCCGTAGGAGCGGTCTGTTAAACATCTCTCTACCGTAGGTCTGTTAAACATCTCTCTACCGTAGGAGCGGTCTGTTAAACATCTCTCTGCCGTAGGAGCGGTCTGTTAAACATCTCTCTACCGTAGGTCTGTTAAACATCTCTCTACCGTAGGAGAGGTCTGTTAAACATCTCTCTACCGTAGGAGCGGTCTGTTAAACATCTCTCTACCGTAGGAGCGGTCTGTTAAACATCTCTCTACCGTAGGAGCGGTCTGTTAAACATCTCTCTACCGTAGGAGAGGTCTGTTAAACATCTCTCTACCGTAGGAGCGGTCTGTTAAACATCTCTCTACCGTAGGAGCGGTCTGTTAAACATCTCTCTACCGTAGGAGCGGTCTGTTAAACATCTCTACCGTAGGAGCGGTCTGTTAAACATCTCTCTACCGTAGGAGCGGTCTGTTAAACATCTCTCTACCGTAGGAGCGGTCTGTTAAACATCTCTCTACCGTAGGAGCGGTCTGTTAAACATCTCTCTACCGTAGGAGCGGTCTGTTAAACATCTCTCTACCGTAGGAGCGGTCTGTTAAACATCTCTACCGTAGGAGCGGTCTGTTAAACATCTCTCTACCGTAGGAGCGGTCTGTTAAACATCTCTCTACCGTAGGAGTGGTCTGTTAAACATCTCTACCGTAGGAGCGGTCTGTTAAACATCTCTCTACCGTAGGAGTGGTCTGTTAAACATCTCTCTACCGTAGGAGAGGTCTGTTAAACATCTCTCTACCGTAGGAGCGGTCTGTTAAACATCTCTCTACCGTAGGAGCGGTCTGTTAAACATCTCTCTACCGTAGGTCTGTTAAACATCTCTCTACCGTAGGAGCGGTCTGTTAAACATCTCTACCGTAGGAGCGGTCTGTTAAACATCTCTCTGCCGTAGGAGCGGTCTGTTAAACATCTCTCTACCGTAGGAGCGGTCTGTTAAACATCTCTCTACCGTAGGAGCGGTCTGTTAAACATCTCTCTACCGTAGGAGCGGTCTGTTAAACATCTCTCTACCGTAGGAGCGGTCTGTTAAACATCTCTCTACCGTAGGAGCGGTCTGTTAAACATCTCTCTACCGTAGGAGCGGTCTGTTAAACATCTCTCTACCGTAGGAGCGGTCTGTTAAACATCTCTCTACCGTAGGAGCGGTCTGTTAAACATCTCTACCGTAGGAGCGGTCTGTTAAACATCTCTCTACCGTAGGAGCGGTCTGTTAAACATCTCTCTACCGTAGGAGCGGTCTGTTAAACATCTCTCTACCGTAGGAGCGGTCTGTTAAACATCTCTACCGTAGGAGCGGTCTGTTAAACATCTCTCTGCCGTAGGAGCTAAACATCTCTCTACCGTAGGAGCGGTCTGTTAAACATCTCTACCGTAGGAGCGGTCTGTTAAACATCTCTCTGCCGTAGGAGCGGTCTGTTAAACATCTCTCTACCGTAGGAGCGGTCTGTTAAACATCTCTCTACCGTAGGAGCGGTCTGTTAAACATCTCTCTACCGTAGGAGCGGTCTGTTAAACATCTCTCTACCGTAGGAGCGGTCTGTTAAACATCTCTCTACCGTAGGAGCGGTCTGTTAAACATCTCTCTACCGTAGGAGCGGTCTGTTAAACATCTCTCTACCGTAGGAACGGTCTGTTAAACATCTCTCTACCGTAGGAGCGGTCTGTTAAACATCTCTCTACCGTAGGAGCGGTCTGTTAAACATCTCTCTACCGCAGGTCTGTTAAACATCTCTCTACCGTAGGAGCGGTCTGTTAAACATCTCTACCGTAGGAGCGGTCTGTTAAACATCTCTACCGTAGGAGCGGTCTGTTAAACATCTCTCTACCGTAGGAGCGGTCTGTTAAACATCTCTCTACCGTAGGAGCGGTCTGTTAAACATCTCTCTACCGTAGGAGCGGTCTGTTAAACATCTCTCTACCGTAGGAGCGGTCTGTTAAACATCTCTCTACCGTAGGAGCGGTCTGTTAAACATCTCTCTACCGTAGGAACGGTCTGTTAAACATCTCTCTACCGTAGGAGCGGTCTGTTAAACATCTCTCTACCGTAGGAGCGGTCTGTTAAACATCTCTACCGTAGGAGCGGTCTGTTAAACATCTCTCTACCGTAGGAGCGGTCTGTTAAACATCTCTCTACCGTAGGTCTGTTAAACATCTCTCTACCGTAGGAGCGGTCTGTTAAACATCTCTCTACCGTAGGAGTGGTCTGTTAAACATCTCTCTACCGTAGGAGCGGTCTGTTAAACATCTCTCTAGCGTAGGAGCGGTCTGTTAAACATCTCTCTACCGTAGGAGCGGTCTGTTAAACATCTCTCTACCGTAGGAGCGGTCTGTTAAACATCTCTCTAGCGTAGGAGAGGTCTGTTAAACATCTCTCTACCGTAGGAGCGGTCTGTTAAACATCTCTCTACCGTAGGAGTGGTCTGTTAAACATCTCTCTACCGTAGGAGCGGTCTGTTAAACATCTCTCTACCGTAGGAGCGGTCTGTTAAACATCTCTCTACCGTAGGAGCGGTCTGTTAAACATCTCTCTAGCGTAGGAGCGGTCTGTTAAACATCTCTCTACCGTAGGAGCGGTCTGTTAAACATCTCTCTACCGTAGGAGAGGTCTGTTAAACATCTCTCTACCGTAGGAGCGGTCTGTTAAACATCTCTCTACCGTAGGAGCGGTCTGTTAAACATCTCTCTAGCGTAGGAGAGGTCTGTTAAACATCTCTCTACCGTAGGAGAGGTCTGTTAAACATCTCTCTACCGTAGGAGCGGTCTGTTAAACATCTCTCTACCAAAGGAGCGGTCTGTTAAACATCTCTCTACCGTAGGAGCGGTCTGTTAAACATCTCTCTACCGTAGGAGCGGTCTGTTAAACATCTCTCTACCGTAGGAGCGGTCTGTTAAACATCTCTCTACCGTAGGAGCGGTCTGTTAAACATCTCTCTGCTGTAGGAGCGGTCTGTTAAACATCTCTCTACCGTAGGAGCGGTCTGTTAAACATCTCTCTACCGTAGGAGCGGTCTGTTAAACATCTCTCTACCGTAGGAGCGGTCTGTTAAACATCTCTCTACCGTAGGAGCGGTCTGTTAAACATCTCTCTACCGTAGGAGCGGTCTGTTAAACATCTCTCTACCGTAGGAGCGGTCTGTTAAACATCTCTCTGCCGTAGGAGCGGTCTGTTAAACATCTCTCTACCGTAGGAGCGGTCTGTTAAACATCTCTCTACCGTAGGAGCGGTCTGTTAAACATCTCTCTACCGTAGGAGCGGTCTGTTAAACATCTCTCTACCGTAGGAGCGGTCTGTTAAACATCTCTCTACCGTAGGAGCGGTCTGTTAAACATCTCTCTACCGTAGGAGCGGTCTGTTAAACATCTCTCTACCGTAGGAGCGGTCTGTTAAACATCTCTCTACCGTAGGAGCGGTCTGTTAAACATCTCTCTACCGTAGGAGCGGTCTGTTAAACATCTCTCTACCGTAGGTCTGTTAAACATCTCTCTACCGTAGGTCTGTTAAACATCTCTCTGCCGTAGGAGCGGTCTGTTAAACATCTCTCTACCGTAGGAGCGGTCTGTTAAACATCTCTCTACCGTAGGAGCGGTCTGTTAAACATCTCTCTACCGTAGGAGCGGTCTGTTAAACATCTCTCTACCGTAGGAGCGGTCTGTTAAACATCTCTCTACCGTAGGAGCGGTCTGTTAAACATCTCTCTACCGTAGGAGCGGTCTGTTAAACATCTCTCTACCGTAGGAGCGGTCTGTTAAACATCTCTACCGTAGGAGCGGTCTGTTAAACATCTCTCTACCGTAGGAGCGGTCTGTTAAACATCTCTCTACCGTAGGAGCGGTCTGTTAAACATCTCTCTACCGTAGGAGCGGTCTGTTAAACATCTCTACCGTAGGAGCGGTCTGTTAAACATCTCTCTACCGTAGGTCTGTTAAACATCTCTCTACCGTAGGAGAGGTCTGTTAAACATCTCTCTACCGTAGGAGCGGTCTGTTAAACATCTCTCTGCCGTAGGAGCGGTCTGTTAAACATCTCTACCGTAGGAGCGGTCTGTTAAACATCTCTCTACCGTAGGAGCGGTCTGTTAAACATCTCTCTGCCGTAGGTCTGTTAAACATCTCTCTGCCGTAGGAGCGGTCTGTTAAACATCTCTCTACCGTAGGAGCGGTCTGTTAAACATCTCTCTACCGTAGGAGCGGTCTGTTAAACATCTCTCTACCGTAGGAGCGGTCTGTTAAACATCTCTCTACCGTAGGAGCGGTCTGTTAAACATCTCTCTACCGTAGGAGCGGTCTGTTAAACATCTCTCTACCGTAGGAGCGGTCTGTTAAACATCTCTCTACCGTAGGAGCGGTCTGTTAAACATCTCTCTACCGTAGGAGCGGTCTGTTAAACATCTCTCTACCGTAGGAGCGGTCTGTTAAACATCTCTCTACCGTAGGTCTGTTAAACATCTCTCTGCCGTAGGAGCGGTCTGTTAAACATCTCTCTACCGTAGGAGCGGTCTGTTAAACATCTCTCTACCGTAGGAGCGGTCTGTTAAACATCTCTCTGCCGTAGGAGCGGTCTGTTAAACATCTCTACCGTAGGAGCGGTCTGTTAAACATCTCTCTACCGTAGGAGCGGTCTGTTAAACATCTCTCTACCGTAGGAGCGGTCTGTTAAACATCTCTCTACCGTAGGAGCGGTCTGTTAAACATCTCTCTACCGTAGGAGCGGTCTGTTAAACATCTCTCTACCGTAGGAGCGGTCTGTTAAACATCTCTCTACCGTAGGAGCGGTCTGTTAAACATCTCTCTAGCGTAGGAGCGGTCTGTTAAACATCTCTCTAGCGTAGGAGCGGTCTGTTAAACATCTCTCTACCGTAGGAGCGGTCTGTTAAACATCTCTCTACCGTAGGTCTGTTAAACATCTCTCTACCGTAGCAGCGGTCTGTTAAACATCTCTCTACCGTAGGAGCGGTCTGTTAAACATCTCTCTACCGTAGGAGCGGTCTGTTAAACATCTCTCTACCGTAGGAGCGGTCTGTTAAACATCTCTCTACCGTAGGAGCGGTCTGTTAAACATCTCTCTACCGTAGGAGCGGTCTGTTAAACATCTCTCTACCGTAGGAGCGGTCTGTTAAACATCTCTAGCGTAGGAGCCGTCTGTTAAACATCTCTCTGCCGTAGGAGCGGTCTGTTAAACATCTCTCTGCCGTAGGAGCGGTCTGTTAAACATCTCTAGCGTAGGAGCCGTCTGTTAAACATCTCTCTGCCGTAGGAGCGGTCTGTTAAACATCTCTCTACCGTAGGTCTGTTAAACATCTCTCTACCGTAGGAGCGGTCTGTTAAACATCTCTCTACCGTAGGTCTGTTAAACATCTCTGCCGTAGGAGCGGTCTGTTAAACATCTCTCTACCGTAGGAGCGGTCTGTTAAACATCTCTCTACCGTAGGAGCGGTCTGTTAAACATCTCTCTACCGTAGGAGCGGTCTGTTAAACATCTCTCTACCGTAGGAGCGGTCTGTTAAACATCTCTCTACCGTAGGTCTGTTAAACATCTCTCTACCGTAGGAGCGGTCTGTTAAACATCTCTCTACCGTAGGAGCGGTCTGTTAAACATCTCTCTACCGTAGGAGCGGTCTGTTAAACATCTCTCTACCGTAGGAGCGGTCTGTTAAACATCTCTCTACCGTAGGTCTGTTAAACATCTCTCTACCGTAGGAGCGGTCTGTTAAACATCTCTCTACCGTAGGAGCGGTCTGTTAAACATCTCTCTACCGTAGGAGCGGTCTGTTAAACATCTCTCTACCGTAGGAGCGGTCTGTTAAACATCTCTCTACCGTAGGAGCGGTCTGTTAAACATCTCTCTACCGTAGGTCTGTTAAACATCTCTCTGCCGTAGGAGCGGTCTGTTAAACATCTCTCTACCGTAGGAGCGGTCTGTTAAACATCTCTCTACCGTAGGAGCGGTCTGTTAAACATCTCTCTACCGTAGGAGCGGTCTGTTAAACATCTCTCTACCGTAGGAGCGGTCTGTTAAACATCTCTCTACCGTAGGAGCGGTCTGTTAAACATCTCTCTACCGTAGGAGCGGTCTGTTAAACATCTCTCTACCGTAGGAGCGGTCTGTTAAACATCTCTCTACCGTAGGAGCGGTCTGTTAAACATCTCTCTACCGTAGGAGCGGTCTGTTAAACATCTCTACCGTAGGAGCGGTCTGTTAAACATCTCTCTACCGTAGGTCTGTTAAACATCTCTCTACCGTAGGAGCGGTCTGTTAAACATCTCTCTACCGTAGGAGCGGTCTGTTAAACATCTCTCTACCGTAGGTCTGTTAAACATCTCTCTACCGTAGGAGCGGTCTGTTAAACATCTCTCTACCGTAGGTCTGTTAAACATCTCTCTGCCGTAGGAGCGGTCTGTTAAACATCTCTCTACCGTAGGAGCGGTCTGTTAAACATCTCTCTACCGTAGGAGCGGTCTGTTAAACATCTCTCTACCGTAGGAGCGGTCTGTTAAACATCTCTCTACCGTAGGAGCGGTCTGTTAAACATCTCTCTACCGTAGGAGCGGTCTGTTAAACATCTCTCTACCGTAGGAGCGGTCTGTTAAACATCTCTCTACCGTAGGAGCGGTCTGTTAAACATCTCTCTACCGTAGGAGCGGTCTGTTAAACATCTCTCTACCGTAGGAGCGGTCTGTTAAACATCTCTACCGTAGGAGCGGTCTGTTAAACATCTCTCTACCGTAGGTCTGTTAAACATCTCTCTACCATAGGAGCGGTCTGTTAAACATCTCTCTACCGTAGGAGCGGTCTGTTAAACATCTCTCTACCGTAGGTCTGTTAAACATCTCTCTACCGTAGGAGCGGTCTGTTAAACATCTCTCTGCCGTAGGAGCGGTCTGTTAAACATCTCTCTACCGTAGGAGCGGTCTGTTAAACATCTCTCTACCGTAGGTCTGTTAAACATCTCTCTACCGTAGGAGCGGTCTGTTAAACATCTCTACCGTAGGAGCGGTCTGTTAAACATCTCTCTACCGTAGGAGCGGTCTGTTAAACATCTCTCTACCGTAGGTCTGTTAAACATCTCTCTACCGTAGGAGCGGTCTGTTAAACATCTCTCTGCCGTAGGAGCGGTCTGTTAAACATCTCTCTACCGTAGGAGCGGTCTGTTAAACATCTCTCTACCGTAGGAGCGGTCTGTTAAACATCTCTCTACCGTAGGAGCGGTCTGTTAAACATCTCTCTGCCGTAGGTCTGTTAAACATCTCTCTACCGTAGGAGCGGTCTGTTAAACATCTCTCTACCGTAGGAGCGGTCTGTTAAACATCTCTCTACCGTAGGAGCGGTCTGTTAAACATCTCTCTACCGTAGGAGTGGTCTGTTAAACATCTCTCTACCGTAGGAGCGGTCTGTTAAACATCTCTCTACCGTAGGAGCGGTCTGTTAAACATCTCTCTACCGTAGGAGCGGTCTGTTAAACATCTCTCTACCGTAGGAGCGGTCTGTTAAACATCTCTCTACCGTAGGAGCGGTCTGTTAAACATCTCTCTACCGTAGGAGCGGTCTGTTAAACATCTCTCTACCGTAGGAGCGGTCTGTTAAACATCTCTACCGTAGGAGCGGTCTGTTAAACATCTCTCTGCCGTAGGTCTGTTAAACATCTCTCTACCGTAGGAGCGGTCTGTTAAACATCTCTCTACCGTAGGAGCGGTCTGTTAAACATCTCTCTACCGTAGGAGTGGTCTGTTAAACATCTCTCTACCGTAGGAGCGGTCTGTTAAACATCTGTCTACCGTAGGAGCGGTCTGTTAAACATCTCTCTACCGTAGGAGCGGTCTGTTAAACATCTCTCTACCGTAGGTCTGTTAAACATCTCTCTACCGTAGGAGCGGTCTGTTAAACATCTCTCTACCGTAGGAGCGGTCTGTTAAACATCTCTCTACCGTAGGTCTGTTAAACATCTCTCTACCGTAGGAGCGGTCTGTTAAACATCTCTCTGCCGTAGGTCTGTTAAACATCTCTCTACCGTAGGAGCGGTCTGTTAAACATCTCTCTACCGTAGGAGCGGTCTGTTAAACATCTCTCTACCGTAGGAGCGGTCTGTTAAACATCTCTCTACCGTAGGAGCGGTCTGTTAAACATCTCTCTACCGTAGGAGCGGTCTGTTAAACATCTCTCTGCCGTAGGAGCGGTCTGTTAAACATCTCTCTACCGTAGGAGCGGTCTGTTAAACATCTCTCTACCGTAGGTCTGTTAAACATCTCTCTACCGTAGGAGCGGTCTGTTAAACATCTCTCTACCGTAGGAGCGGTCTGTTAAACATCTCTACCGTAGGAGCGGTCTGTTAAACATCTCTCTACCGTAGGAGCGGTCTGTTAAACATCTCTCTGCCGTAGGAGTGGTCTGTTAAACATCTCTCTACCGTAGGAGCGGTCTGTTAAACATCTCTCTACCGTAGGAGCGGTCTGTTAAACATCTCTCTACCGTAGGAGCGGTCTGTTAAACATCTCTCTACCGTAGGAGCGGTCTGTTAAACATCTCTCTACCGTAGGAGCGGTCTGTTAAACATCTCTCTACCGTAGGAGTGGTCTGTTAAACATCTCTCTACCGTAGGAGCGGTCTGTTAAACATCTCTCTACCGTAGGAGCGGTCTGTTAAACATCTCTCTACCGTAGGTCTGTTAAACATCTCTCTACCGTAGGAGCGGTCTGTTAAACATCTCTCTACCGTAGGAGCGGTCTGTTAAACATCTCTCTACCGTAGGTCTGTTAAACATCTCTCTACCGTAGGTCTGTTAAACATCTCTCTACCGTAGGAGCGGTCTGTTAAACATCTCTCTACCGTAGGAGCGGTCTGTTAAACATCTCTCTACCGTAGGAGAGGTCTGTTAAACATCTCTCTACCGTAGGAGAGGTCTGTTAAACATCTCTCTACCGTAGGAGCGGTCTGTTAAACATCTCTACCGTAGGAGAGGTCTGTTAAACATCTCTCTACCGTAGGAGCGGTCTGTTAAACATCTCTCTACCGTAGGAGCGGTCTGTTAAACATCTCTCTACCGTAGGAGCGGTCTGTTAAACATCTCTCTACCGTAGGTCTGTTAAACATCTCTACCGTAGGAGCGGTCTGTTAAACATCTCTCTACCGTAGGAGAGGTCTGTTAAACATCTCTCTACCGTAGGAGCGGTCTGTTAAACATCTCTCTACCGTAGGAGCGGTCTGTTAAACATCTCTCTACCGTAGGAGAGGTCTGTTAAACATCTCTCTACCGTAGGAGCGGTCTGTTAAACATCTCTCTGCCGTAGGAGCGGTCTGTTAAACATCTCTCTACCGTAGGAGCGGTCTGTTAAACATCTCTCTACCGTAGGAGCGGTCTGTTAAACATCTCTCTACCGTAGGAGCGGTCTGTTAAACATCTCTCTACCGTAGGTCTGTTAAACATCTCTCTACCGTAGGAGCGGTCTGTTAAACATCTCTCTGCCGTAGGAGCGGTCTGTTAAACATCTCTCTGCCGTAGGAGCGGTCTGTTAAACATCTCTCTACCGTTGGAGCGGTCTGTTAAACATCTCTCTACCGTAGGAGCGGTCTGTTAAACATCTCTCTACCGTAGGTCTGTTAAACATCTCTCTACCGTAGGAGCGGTCTGTTAAACATCTCTCTACCGTAGGAGCGGTCTGTTAAACATCTCTCTACCGTAGGAGCGGTCTGTTAAACATCTCTCTACCGTAGGAGCGGTCTGTTAAACATCTCTCTACCGTAGGAGAGGTCTGTTAAACATCTCTCTACCGTAGGAGCGGTCTGTTAAACATCTCTCTGCCGTAGGAGCGGTCTGTTAAACATCTCTCTACCGTAGGAGAGGTCTGTTAAACATCTCTCTACCGTAGGAGCGGTCTGTTAAACATCTCTCTGCCGTAGGAGCGGTCTGTTAAACATCTCTCTACCGTAGGAGCGGTCTGTTAAACATCTCTCTACCGTAGGAGCGGTCTGTTAAACATCTCTCTACCGTAGGAGCGGTCTGTTAAACATCTCTACCGTAGGAGCGGTCTGTTAAACATCTCTACCGTAGGAGCGGTCTGTTAAACATCTCTCTACCGTAGGAGCGGTCTGTTAAACATCTCTCTACCGTAGGAGCGGTCTGTTAAACATCTCTCTACCGTAGGAGCGGTCTGTTAAACATCTCTCTACCGTAGGAGCGGTCTGTTAAACATCTCTCTACCGTAGGAGCGGTCTGTTAAACATCTCTCTACCGTAGGAGCGGTCTGTTAAACATCTCTCTACCGTAGGAGCGGTCTGTTAAACATCTCTCTAGCGTAGGAGCGGTCTGTTAAACATCTCTCTACCGTAGGAGCGGTCTGTTAAACATCTCTCTACCGTAGGAGAGGTCTGTTAAACATCTCTCTACCGTAGGAGCGGTCTGTTAAACATCTCTCTACCGTAGGAGCGGTCTGTTAAACATCTCTCTACCGTAGGAGCGGTCTGTTAAACATCTCTCTACCGTAGGAGCGGTCTGTTAAACATCTCTCTACCGTAGGTCTGTTAAACATCTCTCTACCGTAGGAGCGGTCTGTTAAACATCTCTCTACCGTAGGAGCGGTCTGTTAAACATCTCTCTACCGTAGGAGCGGTCTGTTAAACATCTCTCTACCGTAGGAGCGGTCTGTTAAACATCTCTCTACCGTAGGAGCGGTCTGTTAAACATCTCTCTACCGTAGGAGCGGTCTGTTAAACATCTCTCTACCGTAGGAGCGGTCTGTTAAACATCTCTCTACCGTAGGTCTGTTAAACATCTCTCTGCCGTAGGAGCGGTCTGTTAAACATCTCTCTGCCGTAGGAGCGGTCTGTTAAACATCTCTCTACCGTAGGAGCGGTCTGTTAAACATCTCTCTAGCGTAGGAGCGGTCTGTTAAACATCTCTCTACCGTAGGAGCGGTCTGTTAAACATCTCTCTACCGTAGGAGCGGTCTGTTAAACATCTCTCTACCGTAGGAGCGGTCTGTTAAACATCTCTACCGTAGGAGCGGTCTGTTAAACATCTCTACCGTAGGAGCGGTCTGTTAAACATCTCTCTACCGTAGGTCTGTTAAACATCTCTCTACCGTAGGAGCGGTCTGTTAAACATCTCTCTACCGTAGGAGCGGTCTGTTAAACATCTCTCTACCGTAGGAGCGGTCTGTTAAACATCTCTCTACCGTAGGAGCGGTCTGTTAAACATCTCTCTACCGTAGGAGCGGTCTGTTAAACATCTCTCTACCGTAGGAGCGGTCTGTTAAACATCTCTCTACCGTAGGTCTGTTAAACATCTCTCTACCGTAGGAGCGGTCTGTTAAACATCTCTCTACCGTAGGAGCGGTCTGTTAAACATCTCTCTACCGTAGGAGCGGTCTGTTAAACATCTCTCTACCGTAGGAGCGGTCTGTTAAACATCTCTCTACCGTAGGAGCGGTCTGTTAAACATCTCTCTACCGTAGGAGCGGTCTGTTAAACATCTCTCTACCGTAGGAGCGGTCTGTTAAACATCTCTCTACCGTAGGAGCGGTCTGTTAAACATCTCTCTACCGTAGGAGCGGTCTGTTAAACATCTCTCTACCGTAGGTCTGTTAAACATCTCTCTGCCGTAGGTCTGTTAAACATCTCTCTGCCGTAGGAGCGGTCTGTTAAACATCTCTCTGCCGTAGGAGCGGTCTGTTAAACATCTCTCTACCGTAGGAGCGGTCTGTTAAACATCTCTCTACCGTAGGAGCGGTCTGTTAAACATCTCTCTACCGTAGGAGCGGTCTGTTAAACATCTCTCTACCGTAGGAGCGGTCTGTTAAACATCTCTACCGTAGGAGCGGTCTGTTAAACATCTCTCTACCGTAGGAGCGGTCTGTTAAACATCTCTCTACCGTAGGAGCGGTCTGTTAAACATCTCTCTACCGTAGGAGCGGTCTGTTAAACATCTCTCTACCGTAGGAGCGGTCTGTTAAACATCTCTCTGCCGTAGGTCTGTTAAACATCTCTCTGCCGTAGGAGCGGTCTGTTAAACATCTCTCTACCGTAGGAGCGGTCTGTTAAACATCTCTCTACCGTAGGAGCGGTCTGTTAAACATCTCTCTAGCGTAGGAGCGGTCTGTTAAACATCTCTACCGTAGGAGCGGTCTGTTAAACATCTCTCTACCGTAGGAGCGGTCTGTTAAACATCTCTCTACCGTAGGAGCGGTCTGTTAAACATCTCTCTACCGTAGGAGCGGTCTGTTAAACATCTCTCTACCGTAGGTCTGTTAAACATCTCTCTACCGTAGGAGCGGTCTGTTAAACATCTCTCTGCCGTAGGAGCGGTCTGTTAAACATCTCTCTACCGTAGGAGCGGTCTGTTAAACATCTCTCTACCGTAGGTCTGTTAAACATCTCTCTACCGTAGGAGCGGTCTGTTAAACATCTCTCTACCGTAGGTCTGTTAAACATCTCTCTACCGTAGGAGCGGTCTGTTAAACATCTCTCTACCGTAGGAGCGGTCTGTTAAACATCTCTCTACCGTAGGTCTGTTAAACATCTCTCTACCGTAGGAGCGGTCTGTTAAACATCTCTCTACCGTAGGAGCGGTCTGTTAAACATCTCTCTACCGTAGGAGCGGTCTGTTAAACATCTCTCTACCGTAGGAGCGGTCTGTTAAACATCTCTCTACTGTAGGAGCGGTCTGTTAAACATCTCTCTACCGTAGGAGCGGTCTGTTAAACATCTCTCTACCGTAGGTCTGTTAAACATCTCTCTACCGTAGGAGCGGTCTGTTAAACATCTCTCTACCGTAGGAGCGGTCTGTTAAACATCTCTCTACCGTAGGAGCGGTCTGTTAAACATCTCTCTACCGTAGGTCTGTTAAACATCTCTCTACCGTAGGAGCGGTCTGTTAAACATCTCTCTACCGTAGGTCTGTTAAACATCTCTCTACCGTAGGAGCGGTCTGTTAAACATCTCTCTACCGTAGGAGAGGTCTGTTAAACATCTCTCTACCGTAGGTCTGTTAAACATCTCTCTGCCGTAGGAGCGGTCTGTTAAACATCTCTCTACCGTAGGAGCGGTCTGTTAAACATCTCTCTACCGTAGGAGCGGTCTGTTAAACATCTCTAGCGTAGGAGCGGTCTGTTAAACATCTCTCTACCGTAGGAGCGGTCTGTTAAACATCTCTCTGCCGTAGGAGCGGTCTGTTAAACATCTCTCTACCGTAGGAGCGGTCTGTTAAACATCTCTCTACCGTAGGAGCGGTCTGTTAAACATCTCTCTAGCGTAGGAGCGGTCTGTTAAACATCTCTCTACCGTAGGAGCGGTCTGTTAAACATCTCTCTACCGTAGGAGCGGTCTGTTAAACATCTCTCTACCGTAGGAGCGGTCTGTTAAACATCTCTCTACCGTAGGAGCGGTCTGTTAAACATCTCTCTACCGTAGGAGCGGTCTGTTAAACATCTCTCTACCGTAGGAGCGGTCTGTTAAACATCTCTCTACCGTAGGAGCGGTCTGTTAAACATCTCTCTAGCGTAGGAGCGGTCTGTTAAACATCTCTCTACCGTAGGAGCGGTCTGTTAAACATCTCTCTGCCGTAGGAGCGGTCTGTTAAACATCTCTCTACCGTAGGAGCGGTCTGTTAAACATCTCTCTACCGTAGGAGCGGTCTGTTAAACATCTCTCTACCGTAGGAGCGGTCTGTTAAACATCTCTCTACCGTAGGAGCGGTCTGTTAAACATCTCTCTACCGTAGGAGCGGTCTGTTAAACATCTCTCTACCGTAGGAGCGGTCTGTTAAACATCTCTCTACCGTAGGTCTGTTAAACATCTCTCTACCGTAGGTCTGTTAAACATCTCTCTACCGTAGGAGCGGTCTGTTAAACATCTCTCTACCGTAGGAGCGGT
The DNA here is from genome assembly GCF_045679555.1 of Salvelinus alpinus. Lineage (NCBI taxonomy): Eukaryota > Metazoa > Chordata > Actinopteri > Salmoniformes > Salmonidae > Salvelinus > Salvelinus alpinus. The sequence goes on along the minus strand of NC_092100.1, from coordinate 968,527 downwards.
CTGTTAAACATCTCTCTACCGTAGGAGCGGTCTGTTAAACATCTCTCTACCGTAGGAGCGGTCTGTTAAACATCTCTCTACCGTAGGTCTGTTAAACATCTCTCTACCGTAGGAGCGGTCTGTTAAACATCTCTCTACCGTAGGAGCGGTCTGTTAAACATCTCTCTACCGTAGGAGCGGTCTGTTAAACATCTCTCTACCGTAGGAGCGGTCTGTTAAACATCTCTCTACCGTAGGAGAGGTCTGTTAAACATCTCTCTACCGTAGGTCTGTTAAACATCTCTCTACCGTAGGAGCGGTCTGTTAAACATCTCTCTACCGTAGGAGAGGTCTGTTAAACATCTCTCTACCGTAGGGGCGGTCTGTTAAACATCTCTCTACCGTAGGAGAGGTCTGTTAAACATCTCTCTACCGTAGGAGCGGTCTGTTAAACATCTCTCTACCGTAGGAGCGGTCTGTTAAACATCTCTCTACCGTAGGAGCGGTCTGTTAAACATCTCTCTACCGTAGGAGCGGTCTGTTAAACATCTCTCTACCGTAGGAGCGGTCTGTTAAACATCTCTCTGCCGTAGGAGCGGTCTGTTAAACATCTCTCTACCGTAGGAGCGGTCTGTTAAACATCTCTCTACCGTAGGAGCGGTCTGTTAAACATCTCTCTACCGTAGGAGCGGTCTGTTAAACATCTCTCTACCGTAGGAGCGGTCTGTTAAACATCTCTCTACCGTAGGAGCGGTCTGTTAAACATCTCTCTACCGTAGGAGAGGTCTGTTAAACATCTCTCTACCGTAGGAGCGGTCTGTTAAACATCTCTCTACCGTAGGAGAGGTCTGTTAAACATCTCTCTACCGTAGGAGCGGTCTGTTAAACATCTCTCTACCGTAGGAGCGGTCTGTTAAACATCTCTCTACCGTAGGAGCGGTCTGTTAAACATCTCTCTACCGTAGGAGCGGTCTGTTAAACATCTCTCTGCCGTAGGGGCGGTCTGTTAAACATCTCTCTACCGTAGGAGCGGTCTGTTAAACATCTCTCTACCGTAGGTCTGTTAAACATCTCTCTGCCGTAGGAGCGGTCTGTTAAACATCTCTCTACCGTAGGAGCGGTCTGTTAAACATCTCTACCGTAGGAGCGGTCTGTTAAACATCTCTCTACCGTAGGAGCGGTCTGTTAAACATCTCTCTACCGTAGGAGCGGTCTGTTAAACATCTCTCTACCGTAGGAGCGGTCTGTTAAACATCTCTCTACCGTAGGAGCGGTCTGTTAAACATCTCTCTACCGTAGGAGCGGTCTGTTAAACATCTCTCTACCGTAGGAGCGGTCTGTTAAACATCTCTCTACCGTAGGAGCGGTCTGTTAAACATCTCTCTACCGTAGGAGCGGTCTGTTAAACATCTCTCTACCGTAGGAGCGGTCTGTTAAACATCTCTCTACCGTAGGAGCGGTCTGTTAAACATCTCTCTACCGTAGGAGCGGTCTGTTAAACATCTCTCTACCGTAGGAGCGGTCTGTTAAACATCTCTCTACCGTAGGAGCGGTCTGTTAAACATCTCTCTACCTTAGGTCTGTTAAACATCTCTCTACCGTAGGAGCGGTCTGTTAAACATCTCTCTGCCGTAGGAGCGGTCTGTTAAACATCTCTCTACCGTAGGAGCGGTCTGTTAAACATCTCTCTACCGTAGGTCTGTTAAACATCTCTCTACCGTAGGAGCGGTCTGTTAAACATCTCTCTACCGTAGGAGCGGTCTGTTAAACATCTCTCTACCGTAGGAGCGGTCTGTTAAACATCTCTCTACCGTAGGAGCGGTCTGTTAAACATCTCTCTACCGTAGGAGCGGTCTGTTAAACATCTCTCTACCGTAGGAGCGGTCTGTTAAACATCTCTCTACCGTAGGTCTGTTAAACATCTCTCTGCCGTAGGAGCGGTCTGTTAAACATCTCTCTACCGTAGGAGCGGTCTGTTAAACATCTCTCTACCGTAGGAGCGGTCTGTTAAACATCTCTCTACCGTAGGAGCGGTCTGTTAAACATCTCTCTACCGTAGGAGCGGTCTGTTAAACATCTCTCTACCGTAGGAGCGGTCTGTTAAACATCTCTCTACCGTAGGAGCGGTCTGTTAAACATCTCTCTACCGTAGGAGCGGTCTGTTAAACATCTCTCTACCGTAGGAGCGGTCTGTTAAACTTCTCTCTACCGTAGGAGCGGTCTGTTAAACATCTCTCTACCGTAGGAGCGGTCTGTTAAACATCTCTCTACCGTAGGAGCGGTCTGTTAAACATCTCTCTACCGTAGGAGCGGTCTGTTAAACATCTCTCTACCGTAGGAGAGGTCTGTTAAACATCTCTCTACCGTAGGAGCGGTCTGTTAAACATCTCTCTACCGTAGGAGAGGTCTGTGAAACATCTCTCTACCGTAGGAGCGGTCTGTTAAACATCTCTCTACCGTAGGAGCGGTCTGTTAAACATCTCTACCGTAGGAGCGGTCTGTTAAACATCTCTACCGTAGGAGCGGTCTGTTAAACATCTCTACCGTAGGAGCGGTCTGTTAAACATCTCTCTACCGTAGGAGCGGTCTGTTAAACATCTCTCTACCGTAGGAGCGGTCTGTTAAACATCTCTCTGCCGTAGGAGCGGTCTGTTAAACATCTCTCTACCGTAGGAGCGGTCTGTTAAACATCTCTCTACCGTAGGAGCGGTCTGTTAAACATCTCTACCGTAGGAGCGGTCTGTTAAACATCTCTCTACCGTAGGAGCGGTCTGTTAAACATCTCTCTACCGTAGGTCTGTTAAACATCTCTCTACCGTAGGAGCGGTCTGTTAAACATCTCTCTACCGTAGGAGCGGTCTGTTAAACATCTCTCTACCGTAGGAGCGGTCTGTTAAACATCTCTCTACCGTAGGAGCGGTCTGTTAAACATCTCTCTACCGTAGGTCTGTTAAACATCTCTCTACCGTAGGAGCGGTCTGTTAAACATCTCTCTACCGTAGGAGCGGTCTGTTAAACATCTCTCTACCGTAGGAGCGGTCTGTTAAACATCTCTACCGTAGGAGTGGTCTGTTAAACATCTCTCTGCCGTAGGAGCGGTCTGTTAAACATCTCTCTGCCGTAGGAGCGGTCTGTTAAACATCTCTCTACCGTAGGTCTGTTAAACATCTCTCTACCGTAGGAGCGGTCTGTTAAACATCTCTCTACCGTAGGAGCGGTCTGTTAAACATCTCTCTACCGTAGGAGCGGTCTGTTAAACATCTCTACCGTAGGAGTGGTCTGTTAAACATCTCTCTGCCGTAGGAGCGGTCTGTTAAACATCTCTCTACCGTAGGAGCGGTCTGTTAAACATCTCTCTACCGTAGGAGCGGTCTGTTAAACATCTCTCTACCGTAGGAGCGGTCTGTTAAACATCTCTCTACCGTAGGAGCGGTCTGTTAAACATCTCTCTACCGTAGGAGCGGTCTGTTAAACATCTCTCTACCGTAGGAGTGGTCTGTTAAACATCTCTCTACCGTAGGAGCGGTCTGTTAAACATCTCTCTAGCGTAGGAGCGGTCTGTTAAACATCTCTCTACCGTAGGAGCGGTCTGTTAAACATCTCTCTACCGTAGGTCTGTTAAACATCTCTCTACCGTAGGAGCGGTCTGTTAAACATCTCTCTACCGTAGGAGCGGTCTGTTAAACATCTCTCTACCGTAGGAGCGGTCTGTTAAACATCTCTCTACCGTAGGTCTGTTAAACATCTCTCTACCGTAGGAGCGGTCTGTTAAACATCTCTCTGCCGTAGGAGCGGTCTGTTAAACATCTCTCTACCGTAGGTCTGTTAAACATCTCTCTACCGTAGGAGCGGTCTGTTAAACATCTCTCTACCGTAGGAGTGGTCTGTTAAACATCTCTCTACCGTAGGAGCGGTCTGTTAAACATCTCTCTACCGTAGGAGCGGTCTGTTAAACATCTCTCTACCGTAGGAGCGGTCTGTTAAACATCTCTCTACCGTAGGAGCGGTCTGTTAAACATCTCTCTAGCGTAGGAGCGGTCTGTTAAACATCTCTCTACCGTAGGAGCGGTCTGTTAAACATCTCTCTACCGTAGGAGCGGTCTGTTAAACATCTCTCTACCGTAGGAGCGGTCTGTTAAACATCTCTCTGCCGTAGGAGCGGTCTGTTAAACATCTCTCTACCGTAGGAGCGGTCTGTTAAACATCTCTCTACCGTAGGAGCGGTCTGTTAAACATCTCTCTACCGTAGGAGCGGTCTGTTAAACATCTCTCTGCCGTAGGAGCGGTCTGTTAAACATCTCTCTGCCGTAGGAGCGGTCTGTTAAACATCTCTCTGCCGTAGGAGCGGTCTGTTAAACATCTCTCTGCCGTAGGTCTGTTAAACATCTCTCTACCGTAGGAGCGGTCTGTTAAACATCTCTCTACCGTAGGAGCGGTCTGTTAAACATCTCTCTGCCGTAGGTCTGTTAAACATCCCTCTACCGTAGGAGCGGTCTGTTAAACATCTCTCTACCGTAGGAGCGGTCTGTTAAACATCTCTCTACCGTAGGAGCGGTCTGTTAAACATCTCTCTACCGTAGGAGCGGTCTGTTAAACATCTCTCTACCGTAGGAGCGGTCTGTTAAACATCTCTCTACCGTAGGAGCGGTCTGTTAAACATCTCTCTGCCGTAGGTCTGTTAAACATCTCTCTGCCGTAGGTCTGTTAAACATCTCTCTACCGTAGGAGCGGTCTGTTAAACATCTCTCTACCGTAGGTCTGTTAAACATCTCTCTACCGTAGGAGTGGTCTGTTAAACATCTCTCTACCGTAGGAGCGGTCTGTTAAACATCTCTCTACCGTAGGTCTGTTAAACATCTCTCTGCCGTAGGAGCGGTCTGTTAAACATCTCTCTACCGTAGGAGCGGTCTGTTAAACATCTCTCTACCGTAGGAGCGGTCTGTTAAACATCTCTCTACCGTAGGAGCGGTCTGTTAAACATCTCTCTACCGTAGGAGCGGTCTGTTAAACATCTCTCTACCGTAGGAGCGGTCTGTTAAACATCTCTCTACCGTAGGAGCGGTCTGTTAAACATCTCTCTACCGTAGGAGCGGTCTGTTAAACATCTCTCTACCGTAGGAGCGGTCTGTTAAACATCTCTCTACCGTAGGAGCGGTCTGTTAAACATCTCTCTAGCGTAGGAGCGGTCTGTTAAACATCTCTCTACCGTAGGAGCGGTCTGTTAAACATCTCTCTACCGTAGGTCTGTTAAACATCTCTCTACCGTAGGAGCGGTCTGTTAAACATCTCTCTACCGTAGGAGCGGTCTGTTAAACATCTCTCTACCGTAGGAGCGGTCTGTTAAACATCTCTCTACCGTAGGAGCGGTCTGTTAAACATCTCTCTACCGTAGGAGCGGTCTGTTAAACATCTCTCTGCCGTAGGAGCGGTCTGTTAAACATCTCTCTGCCGTAGGAGCGGTCTGTTAAACATCTCTCTACCGTAGGAGCGGTCTGTTAAACATCTCTCTACCGTAGGAGCGGTCTGTTAAACATCTCTCTACCGTAGGTCTGTTAAACATCTCTCTACCGTAGGAGCGGTCTGTTAAACATCTCTCTACCGTAGGAGCGGTCTGTTAAACATCTCTCTACCGTAGGAGCGGTCTGTTAAACATCTCTCTACCGTAGGAGCGGTCTGTTAAACATCTCTCTACCGTAGGAGCGGTCTGTTAAACATCTCTCTGCCGTAGGTCTGTTAAACATCTCTCTGCCGTAGGTCTGTTAAACATCTCTCTACCGTAGGAGCGGTCTGTTAAACATCTCTCTACCGTAGGTCTGTTAAACATCTCTCTACCGTAGGAGCGGTCTGTTAAACATCTCTCTACCGTAGGAGCGGTCTGTTAAACATCTCTCTACCGTAGGAGCGGTCTGTTAAACATCTCTCTACCGTAGGAGCGGTCTGTTAAACATCTCTCTACCGTAGGAGCGGTCTGTTAAACATCTCTCTGCCGTAGGAGCGGTCTGTTAAACATCTCTCTGCCGTAGGAGCGGTCTGTTAAACATCTCTGCCGTAGGAGCGGTCTGTTAAACATCTCTCTACCGTAGGAGCGGTCTGTTAAACATCTCTCTACCGTAGGAGCGGTCTGTTAAACATCTCTCTGCCGTAGGAGCGGTCTGTTAAACATCTCTCTACCGTAGGAGCGGTCTGTTAAACATCTCTCTACCGTAGGAGCGGTCTGTTAAACATCTCTCTACCGTAGGAGCGGTCTGTTAAACATCTCTCTGCCGTAGGAGCGGTCTGTTAAACATCTCTCTGCCGTAGGAGCGGTCTGTTAAACATCTCTCTACCGTAGGAGCGGTCTGTTAAACATCTCTACCGTAGGAGCGGTCTGTTAAACATCTCTCTACCGTAGGTCTGTTAAACATCTCTCTACCGTAGGAGCGGTCTGTTAAACATCTCTCTACCGTAGGAGCGGTCTGTTAAACATCTCTCTACCGTAGGAGCGGTCTGTTAAACATCTCTACCGTAGGAGCGGTCTGTTAAACATCTCTCTACCGTAGGAGCGGTCTGTTAAACATCTCTCTACCGTAGGAGCGGTCTGTTAAACATCTCTCTGCCGTAGGAGCGGTCTGTTAAACATCTCTCTGCCGTAGGTCTGTTAAACATCTCTCTACCGTAGGAGCGGTCTGTTAAACATCTCTCTACCGTAGGAGCGGTCTGTTAAACATCTCTCTACCGTAGGAGCGGTCTGTTAAACATCTCTACCGTAGGAGTGGTCTGTTAAACATCTCTCTAGCGTAGGAGTGGTCTGTTAAACATCTCTCTACCGTAGGAGCGGTCTGTTAAACATCTCTCTACCGTAGGAGCGGTCTGTTAAACATCTCTCTACCGTAGGAGCGGTCTGTTAAACATCTCTACCGTAGGAGCGGTCTGTTAAACATCTCTCTAGCGTAGGAGTGGTCTGTTAAACATCTCTCTACCGTAGGAGCGGTCTGTTAAACATCTCTCTACCGTAGGAGCGGTCTGTTAAACATCTCTCTACCGTAGGTCTGTTAAACATCTCTCTGCCGTAGGAGCGGTCTGTTAAACATCTCTCTACCGTAGGTCTGTTAAACATCTCTCTACCGTAGGAGCGGTCTGTTAAACATCTCTCTACCGTAGGAGCGGTCTGTTAAACATCTCTCTACCGTAGGAGTGGTCTGTTAAACATCTCTCTACCGTAGGAGCGGTCTGTTAAACATCTCTCTACCGTAGGAGAGGTCTGTTAAACATCTCTCTACCGTAGGAGCGGTCTGTTAAACATCTCTCTACCGTAGGAGCGGTCTGTTAAACATCTCTCTACCGTAGGTCTGTTAAACATCTCTCTACCGTAGGAGCGGTCTGTTAAACATCTCTCTACCGTAGGAGCGGTCTGTTAAACATCTCTCTACCGTAGGAGCGGTCTGTTAAACATCTCTCTACCGTAGGAGCGGTCTGTTAAACATCTCTCTACCGTAGGAGCGGTCTGTTAAACATCTCTCTGCCGTAGGAGCGGTCTGTTAAACATCTCTAGCGTAGGAGCCGTCTGTTAAACATCTCTCTGCCGTAGGTCTGTTAAACATCTCTCTACCGTAGGTCTGTTAAACATCTCTCTACCGTAGGAGCGGTCTGTTAAACATCTCTCTACCGTAGGAGCGGTCTGTTAAACATCTCTCTACCGTAGGAGCGGTCTGTTAAACATCTCTCTACCGTAGGAGCGGTCTGTTAAACATCTCTCTACCGTAGGTCTGTTAAACATCTCTCTACCGTAGGAGCGGTCTGTTAAACATCTCTCTACCGTAGGAGCGGTCTGTTAAACATCTCTCTACCGTAGGAGCGGTCTGTTAAACATCTCTCTACCGTAGGAGAGGTCTGTTAAACATCTCTCTACCGTAGGAGCGGTCTGTTAAACATCTCTCTACCGTAGGAGCGGTCTGTTAAACATCTCTCTGCCGTAGGAGCGGTCTGTTAAACATCTCTCTACCGTAGGAGCAGTCTGTTAAACATCTCTCTACCGTAGGTCTGTTAAACATCTCTCTACCGTAGGAGAGGTCTGTTAAACATCTCTCTACCGTAGGAGCGGTCTGTTAAACATCTCTAGCGTAGGAGCGGTCTGTTAAACATCTCTCTACCGTAGGAGCGGTCTGTTAAACATCTCTCTACCGTAGGAGCGGTCTGTTAAACATCTCTCTACCGTAGGAGCGGTCTGTTAAACATCTCTCTGCCGTAGGAGCGGTCTGTTAAACATCTCTAGCGTAGGAGCGGTCTGTTAAACATCTCTCTGCCGTAGGAGCGGTCTGTTAAACATCTCTCTACCGTAGGAGCGGTCTGTTAAACATCTCTCTACCGTAGGAGCGGTCTGTTAAACATCTCTCTACCGTAGGAGCGGTCTGTTAAACATCTCTCTACCGTAGGAGCGGTCTGTTAAACATCTCTCTACCGTAGGAGCGGTCTGTTAAACATCTCTCTACCGTAGGAGCGGTCTGTTAAACATCTCTCTACCGTAGGAGCGGTCTGTTAAACATCTCTCTACCGTAGGAGCGGTCTGTTAAACATCTCTCTACCGTAGGAGCGGTCTGTTAAACATCTCTCTACCGTAGGAGCGGTCTGTTAAACATCTCTCTACCGTAGGAGCGGTCTGTTAAACATCTCTCTACCGTAGGAGAGGTCTGTTAAACATCTCTCTACCGTAGGAGAGGTCTGTTAAACATCTCTCTACCGTAGGAGCGGTCTGTTAAACATCTCTCTACCGTAGGAGCGGTCTGTTAAACATCTCTCTACCGTAGGAGCGGTCTGTTAAACATCTCTCTACCGTAGGAGCGGTCTGTTAAACATCTCTCTACCGTAGGAGCGGTCTGTTAAACATCTCTCTACCGTAGGAGCGGTCTGTTAAACATCTCTCTACCGTAGGAGCGGTCTGTTAAACATCTCTCTACCGTAGGAGCGGTCTGTTAAACATCTCTCTACCGTAGGAGCGGTCTGTTAAACATCTCTCTACCGTAGGAGCGGTCTGTTAAACATCTCTCTAGCGTAGGAGCGGTCTGTTAAACATCTCTCTACCGTAGGAGCGGTCTGTTAAACATCTCTCTACCGTAGGTCTGTTAAACATCTCTCTACCGTAGGAGCGGTCTGTTAAACATCTCTCTGCCGTAGGAGCGGTCTGTTAAACATCTCTCTACCGTAGGTCTGTTAAACATCTCTCTACCGTAGGAGCGGTCTGTTAAACATCTCTCTACCGTAGGAGCGGTCTGTTAAACATCTCTCTACCGTAGGAGCGGTCTGTTAAACATCTCTCTACCGTAGGAGCGGTCTGTTAAACATCTCTCTGCCGTAGGAGCGGTCTGTTAAACATCTCTCTACCGTAGGAGCGGTCTGTTAAACATCTCTCTACCGTAGGAGAGGTCTGTTAAACATCTCTCTACCGTAGGAGCGGTCTGTTAAACATCTCTCTACCGTAGGAGCGGTCTGTTAAACATCTCTCTACCGTAGGTCTGTTAAACATCTCTCTACCGTAGGTCTGTTAAACATCTCTCTACCGTAGGAGCGGTCTGTTAAACATCTCTACCGTAGGAGCGGTCTGTTAAACATCTCTCTACCGTAGGAGCGGTCTGTTAAACATCTCTCTACCGTAGGAGCGGTCTGTTAAACATCTCTCTACCGTAGGAGCGGTCTGTTAAACATCTCTCTACCGTAGGAGCGGTCTGTTAAACATCTCTCTACCGTAGGAGCGGTCTGTTAAACATCTCTCTACCGTAGGAGCGGTCTGTTAAACATCTCTCTACCGTAGGAGCGGTCTGTTAAACATCTCTCTACCGTAGGTCTGTTAAACATCTCTCTACCGTAGGTCTGTTAAACATCTCTCTACCGTAGGAGCGGTCTGTTAAACATCTCTCTACCGTAGGAGCGGTCTGTTAAACATCTCTCTACCGTAGGTCTGTTAAACATCTCTCTACCGTAGGAGCGGTCTGTTAAACATCTCTACCGTAGGAGAGGTCTGTTAAACATCTCTCTACCGTAGGAGCGGTCTGTTAAACATCTCTCTACCGTAGGTCTGTTAAACATCTCTCTACCGTAGGAGCGGTCTGTTAAACATCTCTCTACCGTAGGAGCGGTCTGTTAAACATCTCTCTACCGTAGGAGCGGTCTGTTAAACATCTCTGCCGTAGGAGCGGTCTGTTAAACATCTCTCTACCGTAGGAGCGGTCTGTTAAACATCTCTACCGTAGGAGCGGTCTGTTAAACATCTCTCTACCGTAGGAGCGGTCTGTTAAACATCTCTCTACCGTAGGAGCGGTCTGTTAAACATCTCTCTACCGTAGGAGCGGTCTGTTAAACATCTCTCTACCGTAGGAGCGGTCTGTTAAACATCTCTCTACCGTAGGAGCGGTCTGTTAAACATCTCTCTACCGTAGGAGCGGTCTGTTAAACATCTCTCTACCGTAGGTCTGTTAAACATCTCTCTACCGTAGGTCTGTTAAACATCTCTCTACCGTAGGAGCGGTCTGTTAAACATCTCTCTACCGTAGGAGCGGTCTGTTAAACATCTCTCTACCGTAGGAGCGGTCTGTTAAACATCTCTCTACCGTAGGAGCGGTCTGTTAAACATCTCTCTACCGTAGGAGCGGTCTGTTAAACATCTCTCTACCGTAGGAGCGGTCTGTTAAACATCTCTCTACCGTAGGAGCGGTCTGTTAAACATCTCTCTACCGTAGCAGCGGTCTGTTAAACATCTCTCTACCGTAGGAGCGGTCTGTTAAACATCTCTCTACCGTAGGAGCGGTCTGTTAAACATCTCTCTACCGTAGGAGCGGTCTGTTAAACATCTCTCTACCGTAGGAGCGGTCTGTTAAACATCTCTCTACCGTAGGAGCGGTCTGTTAAACATCTCTCTACCGTAGGAGCGGTCTGTTAAACATCTCTCTACCGTAGGAGCGGTCTGTTAAACATCTCTCTACCGTAGGAGCGGTCTGTTAAACATCTCTCTACCGTAGGTCTGTTAAACATCTCTCTACCGTAGGAGCGGTCTGTTAAACATCTCTACCGTAGGAGCGGTCTGTTAAACATCTCTCTGCCGTAGGAGCGGTCTGTTAAACATCTCTCTACCGTAGGAGCGGTCTGTTAAACATCTCTCTACCGTAGGAGCGGTCTGTTAAACATCTCTCTACCGTAGGAGCGGTCTGTTAAACATCTCTCTACCGTAGGAGCGGTCTGTTAAACATCTCTCTGCCGTAGGAGCGGTCTGTTAAACATCTCTCTACCGTAGGAGCGGTCTGTTAAACATCTCTCTACCGTAGGTCTGTTAAACATCTCTCTACCGTAGGAGCGGTCTGTTAAACATCTCTCTACCGTAGGAGCGGTCTGTTAAACATCTCTCTACCGTAGGAGCGGTCTGTTAAACATCTCTCTACCGTAGGAGCGGTCTGTTAAACATCTCTCTACCGTAGGAGCGGTCTGTTAAACATCTCTCTACCGTAGGTCTGTTAAACATCTCTCTACCGTAGGTCTGTTAAACATCTCTCTACCGTAGGAGCGGTCTGTTAAACATCTCTCTACCGTAGGAGCGGTCTGTTAAACATCTCTCTACCGTAGGAGCGGTCTGTTAAACATCTCTCTACCGTAGGAGCGGTCTGTTAAACATCTCTCTACCGTAGGAGCGGTCTGTTAAACATCTCTCTACCGTAGGTCTGTTAAACATCTCTCTACCGTAGGAGTGGTCTGTTAAACATCTCTCTACCGTAGGAGCGGTCTGTTAAACATCTCTCTACCGTAGGAGCGGTCTGTTAAACATCTCTCTACCGTAGGAGCGGTCTGTTAAACATCTCTCTACCGTAGGAGCGGTCTGTTAAACATCTCTACCGTAGGAGCGGTCTGTTAAACATCTCTCTACCGTAGGAGTGGTCTGAGGAGGAGAGCGAGGACGAGGACAGTCAGCAGCCGCTCAGCAGAGAGGATTCTGGGATACAGGTGGACCGTACCCCCCAGGAGGACCAGGAGAAGACAGTCCCTGTTACCTGGACAGGTACAGATCATATACTCTCAATAGCTGAAGTCCAAATGGCACCCGATTCCCTGTATCGTGCACCCATAGGGCTCTGGTCAAAAGTAGTGCACTATGTAGGGAATTAGGGTGTCATTGGGGACGCAAGATACGACGTCAAATATTTCACACAAAAAAATTCTCATAGACATTTCTTGATGGAAAATATACATTTCTGTGATTACAGGGGGTTTATTGTGATTACAGGGGGTTTATTGTGATTACAGGGGGTTTATTGTGATTACAGGGGGTTTATTGTGATTACAGGGGGTTTATTGTGATTACAGGGGGTTTATTGTGATTACAGGGGGTTTATTGTGATTACAGGGGGTTTATTGTGATTACAGGGGGTTTGTTGTGATTACAGCGGGTTTGTTGTGGTTACAGTGGGGTTGTTGTGGTTACAGTGGGTTTGTTGTGGTTACAGTGGGTTTGTTGTCTTGTGATTACAGTGGGTTTGTTGTCTTGTGATTACAGTGGGTTTGTTGTTTTGTGATTTACAGTGGGTTTGTTGTCTTGGGATTACAGTGGGTTTGTTGTCTTGGGATTACAGTGGGTTTGTTGTCTTGTGGGTTTGTTGTCTTGTGATTACAGTGGGTTTGTTGTCTTGTGATTACAGTGGGTTTGTTGTCTTGTGATTACAGTGGGTTTGTTGTCTTGTGATTACAGTGGGTTTGTTGTTTTGTGATTACAGTGGGTTTGTTGTCTTGTGGTTACAGTGGGTTTGTTGTCTTGTGATTTACAGTGGGTTTGTTGTTGTGATTTACAGTGGGTTTGTTGTCTTGTGGTTACAGTGGGTTTGTTGTCTTGTGATTACAGTGGGTTTGTTGTCTTGTGATTACAGTGGGTTTGTTGTCTTGTGATTACAGTGGGTTTGTTGTCTTGTGATTACAGTGGGTTTGTTGTCTTGTGGTTACAGTGGGTTTGTTGTCTTGTGGTTACAGTGGGTTTGTTGTCTTGTGATTTACAGTGGGTTTGTTGTCTTGTGATTTACAGTGGGTTTGTTGTCTTGTGATTTACAGTGGGTTTGTTGTTTTGTGATTACAGTGGGTTTGTTGTCTTGTGATTTACAGTGGGTTTGTTGTTTTGTGATTTACAGTGGGTTTGTTGTCTTGTGGTTACAGTGGGTTTGTTGTCTTGTGGTTACAGTGGGTTTGTTGTCTTGTGATTTACAGTGGGTTTGTTGTCTTGTGATTTACAGTGGGTTTGTTGTCTTGTGATTACAGTGGGTTTGTTGTTTTGTGATTACAGTGGGTTTGTTGTCTTGTGATTTACAGTGGGTTTGTTGTTTTGTGATTTACAGTGGGTTTGTTGTTTTGTGATTTACAGTGGGTTTGTTGTCTTGTGATTTACAGTGGGTTTGTTGTCTTGTGGTTACAGTGGGTTTGTTGTCTTGTGATTTACAGTGGGTTTGTTGTCTTGTGATTACAGTGGGTTTGTTGTTTTGTGATTACAGTGGGTTTGTTGTCTTGTGATTTACAGTGGGTTTGTTGTCTTGTGGTTACAGTGGGTTTGTTGTCTTGTGATTTACAGTGGGTTTGTTGTCTTGTGGTTACAGTGGGTGAGCCTGATGCCAGGTCCTGGTTAGAGCAACATGTGGTTACGCCGTACTGGCAGGGCCACACTCCCCGCTTCCCTCACAGTCTCCATCTACACTCCAACCTGCTCAACATCTGGTATGACCCCTGAACTCAGAATGCAACCTGGGTTGAGTCCCAAATAGAACACTATTCCCTATATAGTACACTACTTTTGACCTGGCCCAGAGGGCTCTGGGCAGACATGGTTATCTGTGCATGCTGTGTTGATGTTTGAAGAGATTATAATTGAAAGCCTTGTTGCGTTTGTTTTTCTCCACAGGGACCAACACGTGTACAACACTGACCCGTTGTATCTGCCTGAAGAGAAAGCCTTTGTCACCGAGACCCAAGTGATCCGGGAGACACTGTGGTAAGATGGGATGGTTCTCTTGGTAGCGACTGTCGACATTTCCGTGCTGGCAGGTTGTGTAATTCCACTGAGACCTTTTGTTGTCCTCGTGGTCCTATTTCCATGCTGATGCTAGCAGGCATGACTCAGGATAGTCTTTACCATGGTAACCTTCTTAGACAATGAGCTGTGGACTTCTCCTCCTTCAGCCTTTATACTGGATAGTATCTTTTCCTTCTGGACTTTATGAGCTGGAAAAAACAAATGATCTGGTTAATGTACTATATAGTGGGGTCTGGTGATTGGTCTATATAGTGGGGTCTGGTGATTGGTCTATTGGTCTATATAGTGGGGTCTGGTGATTGGTCTATATAGTGGGGTCTGGTGATTGGTCTATATAGTGGGGTCTGGTGATTGGTCTATATAGTGGGGTCTGGTGATTGGTCTATATAGTGGGGTCTGGTGATTGGTCTATATAGTGGGGTCTGGTGATTGGTCTATTGGTCTATATAGTGGGGTCTGGTGATTGGTCTATTGGTCTATATAGTGGGGTCTGGTGATTGGTCTATATAGTGGGGTCTGGTGATTGGTCTATTGGTCTATATAGTGGGGTCTGGTGATTGGTCTATATAGTGGGGTCTGGTGATTGGTCTATATAGTGGGGTCTGGTGATTGGTCTATATAGTGGGGTCTGGTGATTGGTCTATATAGTGGGGTCTGGTGATTGGTCTATATAGTGGGGTCTGGTGATTGGTCTATTGGTCTATATAGTGGGGTCTGGTGATTGGTCTATATAGTGGGGTCTGGTGATTGGTCTATATAGTGGGGTCTGGTGATTGGTCTATATAGTGGGGTCTGGTGATTGGTCTATATAGTGGAGTCTGGTGATTGGTCTATATAGTGGGGTCTGGTGATTGGTCTATATAGTGGGGTCTGGTGATTGGTCTATTGGTCTATATAGTGGGGTCTGGTGATTGGTCTATATAGTGGGGTCTGGTGATTGGTCTATATAGTGGGGTCTGGTGATTGGTCTATATAGTGGGGTCTGGTGATTGGTCTATTGGTCTATATAGTGGGGTCTGGTGATTGGTCTATATAGTGGGGTCTGGTGATTGGTCTATATAGTGGGGTCTGGTGATTGGTCTATATAGTGGGGTCTGGTGATTGGTCTATATAGTGGGGTCTGGTGATTGGTCTATATAGTGGGGTCTGGTGATTGGTCTATATAGTGGGGTCTGGTGATTGGTCTATATAGTGGGGTCTGGTGATTGGTCTATATAGTGGGGTCTGGTGATTGGTCTATATAGTGGGGTCTGGTGATTGGTCTATATAGTGGGGTCTGGTGATTGGTCTATATAGTGGGGAAAAAACCCTGGTCCCTAATGGTGGGAAAGTTAGTGGGAGGGGTGGTAGGGGGAAGTGGCCAATGCCGGCATTTTAAATTCGACACTAATTTCCTGCACTTCTACACATTTTGCCCTGGGGCGTAGAGAACTTTTGACCGTTTCTTTTACAAGGAGCCTTGTGCTGCTAAGTTAGAAAATAAAATGACTTCAACTGTAGCTAGACATCAGTCAGAGATGTCTGCTGGTAGAACGCCTGTTCTATAGTGCTACTGAAGCACAAAATGAGTCTGATGCCGAGCAGAAATTACATTAAGAAGCTTTTTAAGATCTGTGTTTACTAAACTCGGCAAGATATTTGTTATGCGTTTTCTTTATTTCCTGCTTGAATTAACGCAGAATGTGTTAACACGACCCCTTATGTTTAAGTTGCTAAGTAAGTGGCTGAATTAATAAAGTGATGGGGCATCATCTTGTGTTAGCTTTCTGCCATGTTTGAGAAGTCCCTTTGGATCAGGTGTCTGTACAATACTATATAAATAGCCAGGAAACACAAGGACCGGCACACTTCAGTGGACTGGCAGGTAAAATTATACTTCTATGCCTGTGTGCTTCTAAACATTCATCGTTCAGCACTTCACTCGCAGTTCGTACACCATCTATTTTTAGTCGCAAATACGTGTAGCCCTGGCTCCAGAACTTTAGCTTCTACTTAAGTATATATTTTTAAACCTCACGCTTTTGGGCTGGATCTATCAATGTGTAGTTCATACATGCGGAATTACGGTTTTACCTCAATTAGCCACGAAATACTCCGTTTGAAAGTGACTGTTTTGTGGAAGCTGTGCAGTGCCACTTTCCCCTCGTACGCCAGCCCCCTAGCAATGCCAGTTCCAGCCAATGAGCTTCAGCTCCTCGCCATTTGAGTGACAGTAGGCAAGATGCACGCGCAGCAGAGAAAGAGGGAGCCAATGACGTGCTGCACAGATATGATGTCGTACTCCCGTTGTGGCTCTTGAGCGCTACGTTCAGAGCTACTGGTTAAAAACGATGCAAGTCTTCCGGAAAGTCTCTTTTTAGGGCTGTAATTGATCCATGATTGTTTGTCCCCAGGCTGCTCTCTGGGGTGAAGAAACACTTTATATTCCAGCATCAGGATGGGAAAGTGGTGGTCAGGAATGATGTGGTGGTCACTCACCTGACCAACGTAAGACTACAGTCTAATCATATTAACAATCTGGAACAAATTGGTCTCTAACATTGGAGTTCTCTGTCTAACCCCATCTCTCTCTCCTCTCCTCTCCTCTCTCCTCTCTCCTCTCTCCTCTCTCTTCTCTCCTCTCTCCTCTCTCTCCTCTCTTTTTCTCCTCTCTCTCCTCTCTCCTCTCTCTCTCTCCTCTCTCTCTCTCTCTCTCTCTCTCTCTCTCTCTCTCTCTCTCTCTCTCTCTCTCTCTCTCTCTCTCTCTCTCTCTCTCTCTCTCTCTCTCTCTCTCTCTCTCCTCTCTTTCTCCTCTCTCTCCTCTCCTCTCTCTCTCCTCTCTCTCTCTCTCTCTCTCTCTCTCTCTCTCTCTCTCTCTCTCTCTCTCTCTCTCTCTCTTGTCTCTCCTCTCTCTCTTGTCTCTCCTCTCTCCTCTCTCTCCTCTTTTTCTCCTCTCTCCTCTCTCTCCTCTTTTTCTCCTCTCTCTCTCTCTCTCTCTCCTTTTCTCATCTCTCTCTCTCATCTCTCTCTCCTCTCTCCTCTCTCTTCTCTCTCCTCTCTCCTCTCTCTTCTTTCTCCTCTCTCCTTTTCTCATCTCTCTCTCTCTCTTCTCTCTCCTCTCTCGTCTCTCTCTCTCTCTCCTCCTCTCTCTCCTCTCTCCTCTCTCTCTGTCTTTCTCCCTGCTAGAACTGCCTACGGTCGGTGTTGGAGCACATAGCAGTCTATGGCCAGGCAGTGTTCCGGCTGCAGAGTTTTATAGACGAGGTAACGGGTCACAACACTGAGCCCTGCCCTCCAGGCTCCTACTCCTCTAAGCAGAGGACCGAGCCTCCCTTCAGGACGTACCAGGCTTTCGTCTGGGCTCTCTACAAATACTTCACCTCCTTCAAGCAGGAGCTCACCACCATAGAGAGAGACCTCATAGGCAAAGGCAGGTTTACCTTGCATCGTTATACGTTCATTAGTTTATCCTGTGGCTTTTGTCTGATGTATACTGTTATTAGAGTTGCAAAGTTCTGCTAACTGCCATGTCGTAGTCGGAGGTGACACTGTTATAACCTGTTATAACGTCTAGATGAGACGGTGACCCTGTTATAACCTCTAGATGAGACGGCGACCCTGTTATAACCTCTAGATGAGACGGTGACCCTGTTATAACCTCTAGATGAGACGGTGACCCTGTTATAACCTCTAGATGAGACGGTGACCCCGTTATAACCTCTGTAGATGAGACGGTGACCCTGTTATAACCTCTAGATGAGACGGTGACCCTGTTATAACCTCTGTAGATGAGACGGTGACCCTGTTATAACCTCTAGATGAGACGGTGACCCTGTTATAACCTCTGTAGATGAGACGGTGACCCTGTTATAACCTCTAGATGAGACGGTGACCCTGTTATAACCTCTAGATGAGACGGTGACCCTGTTATAACCTCTAGATGAGACGGTGACCCTGTTATAACCCCTCTTTAGATGAGACGGTGACCCTGTTATAACGTCTGGATGAGACGGTGACCCTGTTATAACCTCTAGATGAGACGGTGACCCTGTTATAACCTCTAGATGAGACGGTGACCCTGTTATAACCTCTAGATGAGACGGTGACCCTGTTATAACCTCTAGATGAGACGGTGACCCTGTTATAACCTCTAGATGAGACGGTGACCCTGTTATAACCTCTAGATGAGACGGTGACCCTG
Organism: Salvelinus alpinus; assembly: GCF_045679555.1. Classification (NCBI taxonomy): domain Eukaryota; kingdom Metazoa; phylum Chordata; class Actinopteri; order Salmoniformes; family Salmonidae; genus Salvelinus; species Salvelinus alpinus. Next base: position 950,342 of record NC_092100.1, on the reverse strand, counting down.
TTATAACCTCTGTAGATGAGACGGTGACCCTGTTATAACCTCTAGATGAGACGGTGACCCTGTTATAACCTCTCTAGATGAGACGGTGACCCTGCTATAACCTCTAGATGAGACGGTGACCCTGTTATAACCTCTAGATGAGACGGTGACCCTGTTATAACCTCTGTAGATGAGACGGTGACCCTGTTATAACCTCTAGATGAGACGGTGACCCTGTTATAACCTCTAGATGAGACGGTGACCCTGTTATAACCTCTTTAGATGAGACGGTGACTAGATGAGACCTGTTATAACCCCTCTTTAGATGAGACAGTGACCCTGTTATAACCTCTGGATGAGACGGTGACCCTGTTATAACCTCTGGATGAGACGGTGACCCTGTTATAACCTCTAGATGAGACGGTGACCCTGTTATAACTTCTAGATGAGACGGTGACCCTGTTATAACCTCTAGATGAGACGGTGACCCTGTTATAACCTCTGGATGAGACGGTGACCCTGTTATAACCTCTAGATGAGACGGTGACCCTGTTATAACCTCTAGATGAGACGGTGACCCTGTTATAACCTCTAGATGAGACGGTGACCCTGTTATAACCTCTGTAGATGAGACGGTGACCCTGTTATAACCTCTAGATGAGACGGTGACCCTGTTATAACCTCTGTAGATGAGACGGTGACCCTGTTATAACCTCTAGATGAGACGGTGACCCTGTTATAACCTCTAGATGAGACGGTGACCCTGTTATAACCTCTTTAGATGAGACGGTGACCCTGTTATAACCTCTAGATGAGACGGTGACCCTGTTATAACCCCTCTTTAGATGAGACAGTGACCCTGTTATAACCTCTAGATGAGACGGTGACCCTGTTATAACCTCTAGATGAGACGGTGACCCTGTTATAACCTCTTTAGATGAGACGGTGACCCTGTTATAACCTCTAGATGAGACGGTGACCCTGTTATAACCTCTAGATGAGACGGTGACCCTGTTATAACCTCTGGATGAGACGGTGACCCTGTTATAACCTCTAGATGAGACGGTGACCCTGTTATAACCTCTAGATGAGACGGTGACCCTGTTATAACCTCTAGATGAGACGGTGACCCTGTTATAACCTCTGAGATGAGACGGTGACCCTGTTATAACCTCTAGATGAGACGGTGACCCTGTTATAACCTCTGGATGAGACGGTGACCCTGTTATAACCTCTAGATGAGACGGTGACCCTGTTATAACCTCTAGATGAGACTGTGACCCTGTTATAACCTCTGTAGATGAGACGGTGACCCTGTTATAACCTCTTTAGATGAGACGGTGACCCTGTTATAACCTCTCTAGATGAGACGGTGACCCTGTTCTAACCTCTGTAGATGAGACGGTGACCCTGTTATAACCTCTAGATGAGACGGTGACCCTGTTATAACCTCTAGATGAGACGGTGACCCTGTTATAACGTCTAGATGAGACGGTGACCCTGTTATAACCTCTAGATGAGACGGTGACCCTGTTATAACCTCTGGATGAGACGGTGACCCTGTTATAACCTCTAGATGAGACGGTGACCCTGTTATAACCTCTAGATGAGACGGTGACCCTGTTATAACCTCTGTAGATGAGACGGTGACCCTGTTATAACCTCTGTAGATGAGACGGTGACCCTGTTATAACCTCTGGATGAGACGGTGACCCTGTTATAACCTCTAGATGAGACGGTGACCCTGTTATAACCTCTAGATGAGACGGTGACCCTGTTATAACCTCTGTAGATGAGACGGTGACCCTGTTATAACCTCTGGATGAGACGGTGACCCTGTTATAACCTCTAGATGAGACGGTGACCCTGTTATAACCTCTAGATGAGACGGTGACCCTGTTATAACCTCTGTAGATGAGACGGTGACCCTGTTATAACCCCTCTTTAGATGAGACAGTGACCCTGTTATAACCTCTAGATGAGACGGTGACCCTGTTATAACCTCTAGATGAGACGGTGACCCTGTTATAACCTCTAGATGAGACGGTGACCCTGTTATAACGTCTAGATGAGACGGTGGCCCTGTTCTAACCTCTGTAGATGAGGTGGTGACCCTGTTATAACCTCTAGATGAGACGGTGACCCTGTTATAACGTCTAGATGAGACGGTGACCCTGTTATAACCTCTAGATGAGACGGTGACCCTGTTATAACCTCTAGATGAGACGGTGACCCTGTTATAACCTGTAGATGAGACGGTGACCCTGTTATAACCTCTAGATGAGACGGTGACCCTGTTATAACCTCTGTAGATGAGACGGTGACCCTGTTATAACCTCTAGATGAGACGGTGACCCTGTTATAACCTCTGTAGATGAGACGGTGACCCTGTTATAACCTCTAGATGAGACGGTGACCCTGTTATAACCTCTAGATGAGACGGTGACCCTGTTATAACCTTTAGATGAGACGGTGACCCCGTTATAACGTCTAGATGAGACGGTGACCCTGTTATAACCTCTAGATGAGACGGTGACCCTGTTATAACCTCTAGATGAGACGGTGACCCTGTTATAACCTCTAGATGAGACGGTGACCCTGTTATAACGTCTAGATGAGACGGTGACCCTGTTATAACCTCTAGATGAGACGGTGACCCTGTTATAACCTCTAGATGAGACGGTGACCCTGTTATAACCTCTCTAGATGAGACGGTGACCCTGTTATAACCTCTAGATGAGACGGTGACCCTGTTATAACCTCTCTAGATGAGACGGTGACCCTGCTATAACCTCTAGATGAGACGGTGTCCCTGTTATAACCTCTAGATGAGACGGTGACCCTGTTATAACCTCTAGATGAGACGGTGACCCTGTTATAACCTCTAGATGAGACGGTGACCCTGTTATAACCTCTGTAGATGAGACGGTGACCCTGTTATAACCTCTAGATGAGACGGTGACCCTGTTATAACCTCTGTAGATGAGACGGTGACCCTGTTATAACCTCTAGATGAGACGGTGACCCTGTTATAACCTCTAGATGAGACGGTGACCCTGTTATAACCTCTAGATGAGACGGTGACCCTGTTATAACCTCTAGATGAGACGGTGACCCTGTTATAACCTCTAGATGAGACGGTGACCCTGTTATAACCTCTAGATGAGACGGTGACCCTGTTATAACGTCTAGATGAGACGGTGACCCTGTTATAACCTCTAGATGAGACGGTGACCCTGTTATAACCTCTAGATGAGACGGTGACCCTGTTATAACCTCTCTAGATGAGACGGTGACCCTGTTATAACCTCTAGATGAGACGGTGACCCTGTTATAACCTCTAGATGAGACGGTGACCCTGTTATAACCTCTGTAGATGAGACGGTGACCCTGTTATAACCTCTAGATGAGACGGTGACCCTGTTATAACCTCTAGATGAGACGGTGACCCTGTTATAACCTCTAGATGAGACGGTGACCCTGTTATAACCTCTAGATGAGACGGTGACCCTGTTATAACCTCTAGATGAGACGGTGACCCTGTTATAACCTCTAGATGAGACGGTGACCCTGTTATAACCTCTAGATGAGACGGTGACCCTGTTATAACCTCTAGATGAGACGGTGACCCTGTTATAACCTCTCTAGATGAGACGGTGACCCTGTTCTAACCTCTAGATGAGACGGTGACCCTGTTATAACCTCTAGATGAGACGGTGACCCTGTTATAACCTCTAGATGAGACGGTGACCCTGTTATAACCTCTAGATGAGACGGTGACCCTGTTATAACCTCTAGATGAGACGGTGACCCTGTTATAACCTCTAGATGAGACGGTGACCCTGTTATAACCTCTGTAGATGAGACGGTGACCCTGTTATAACCTCTGTAGATGAGACGGTGACCCTGTTATAACCTCTGGATGAGACGGTGACCGTGTTATAACCTCTAGATGAGACGGTGACCCTGTTATAACCTCTAGATGAGACGGTGACCCTGTTATAACCTCTGTAGATGAGACGGTGACCCTGTTATAACCTCTGGATGAGACGGTGACCCTGTTATAACGTCTAGATGAGACGGTGACCCTGTTATAACCTCTCTAGATGAGACGGTGACCCTGTTCTAACCTCTGTAGATGAGACGGTGACCCTGTTCTAACCTCTGTAGATGAGACGGTGACCCTGTTATAACCTCTAGATGAGACGGTGACCCTGTTATAACCTCTGTAGATGAGACGGTGACCCTGTTATAACGTCTAGATGAGACTGTGACCCTGTTATAACCTCTAGATGAGACGGTGACCCTGTTATAACGTCTAGATGAGACGGTGACCCTGTTATAACCTCTGGATGAGACGGTGACCCTGTTATAACCTCTGGATGAGACGGTGACCCTGTTATAACCTCTAGATGAGACGGTGACCCTGTTATAACCTCTAGATGAGACGGTGACCCTGTTATAACCTCTGTAGATGAGACGGTGACCCTGTTATAACCTCTAGATGAGACGGTGACCCTGTTATAACCTCTGTAGATGAGACGGTGACCCTGTTATAACCTCTGGATGAGACGGTGACCCTGTTATAACCTCTAGATGAGACGGTGACCCTGTTATAACCTCTAGATGAGACGGTGACCCTGTTATAACCTCTAGATGAGACGGTGACCCTGTTATAACCTCTGTAGATGAGACGGTGACCCTGTTATAACCCCTCTTTAGATGAGACAGTGACCCTGTTATAACCTCTAGATGAGACGGTGACCCTGTTATAACCTCTAGATGAGACGGTGACCCTGTTATAACCTCTAGATGAGACGGTGACCCTGTTATAACCTCTGGATGAGACGGTGACCCTGTTATAACCTCTAGATGAGACGGTGACCCTGTTATAACCTCTAGATGAGACGGTGACCCTGTTATAACCTCTGTAGATGAGACGGTGACCCTGTTATAACCTCTGTAGATGAGACGGTGACCCTGTTATAACCTCTGGATGAGACGGTGACCCTGTTATAACCTCTAGATGAGACGGTGACCCTGTTATAACCTCTAGATGAGACGGTGACCCTGTTATAACCTCTGTAGATGAGACGGTGACCCTGTTATAACCTCTGGATGAGACGGTGACCCTGTTATAACCTCTAGATGAGACGGTGACCCTGTTATAACCTCTCTAGATGAGACGGTGACCCTGTTATAACCCCTCTTTAGATGAGACAGTGACCCTGTTATAACCTCTAGATGAGACGGTGACCCTGTTATAACCTCTAGATGAGACGGTGACCCTGTTATAACCTCTAGATGAGACGGTGACCCTGTTATAACGTCTAGATGAGACGGTGGCCCTGTTCTAACCTCTGTAGATGAGATGGTGACCCTGTTATAACCTCTAGATGAGACGGTGACCCTGTTATAACGTCTAGATGAGACGGTGACCCTGTTATAACCTCTAGATGAGACGGTGACCCTGTTATAACCTCTAGATGAGACGGTGACCCTGTTATAACCTCTGTAGATGAGACGGTGACCCTGTTATAACCTCTAGATGAGACGGTGACCCTGTTATAACCTCTGTAGATGAGACGGTGACCCTGTTATAACCTCTAGATGAGACGGTGACCCTGTTATAACCTCTAGATGAGACGGTGACCCTGTTATAACCTCTAGATGAGACGGTGACCCTGTTATAACCTCTAGATGAGACGGTGACCCTGTTATAACCTTTAGATGAGACGGTGACCCCGTTATAACCTCTAGATGAGACGGTGACCCTGTTATAACCTTTAGATGAGACGGTGACCCTGTTATAACCTTTAGATGAGACGGTGACCCTGTTATAACCTCTGTAGATGAGACGGTGACCCTGTTATAACCCCTCTTTAGATGAGACAGTGACCCTGTTATAACCTCTAGATGAGACGGTGACCCTGTTATAACCTCTAGATGAGACGGTGACCCTGTTATAACCTCTAGATGAGACGGTGACCCTGTTATAACGTCTAGATGAGACGGTGGCCCTGTTCTAACCTCTGTAGATGAGACGGTGACCCTGTTATAACCTCTAGATGAGACGGTGACCCTGTTATAACGTCTAGATGAGACGGTGACCCTGTTATAACCTCTAGGTGAGACGGTGACCCTGTTATAACCTCTAGATGAGACGGTGACCCTGTTATAACCTCTGTAGATGAGACGGTGACCCTGTTATAACCTCTAGATGAGACGGTGACCCTGTTATAACCTCTGTAGATGAGACGGTGACCCTGTTATAACCTCTAGATGAGACGGTGACCCTGTTATAACCTCTAGATGAGACGGTGACCCTGTTATAACCTCTAGATGAGACGGTGACCCTGTTATAACCTCTAGATGAGACGGTGACCCTGTTATAACCTTTAGATGAGACGGTGACCCTGTTATAACCTTTAGATGAGACGGTGACCCTGTTATAACGTCTAGATGAGACGGTGACCCTGTTATAACCTCTAGATGAGACGGTGACCCTGTTATAACCTCTAGATGAGACGGTGACCCTGTTATAACCTCTAGATGAGACGGTGACCCTGTTATAACCTCTAGATGAGACGGTGACCCTGTTATAACCTCTAGATGAGACGGTGACCCTGTTATAACCTCTAGATGAGACGGTGACCCTGTTATAACCTCTCTAGATGAGACGGTGACCCTGTTATAACCTCTAGATGAGACGGTGACCCTGTTATAACCTCTCTAGATGAGACGGTGACCCTGCTATAACCTCTAGATGAGACGGTGACCCTGTTATAACCTCTAGATGAGACGGTGACCCTGTTATAACCTCTGGATGAGACGGTGACCCTGTTATAACCTCTAGATGAGACGGTGACCCTGTTATAACCTCTAGATGAGACTGTGACCCTGTTATAACCTCTGTAGATGAGACGGTGACCCTGTTATAACCTCTTTAGATGAGACGGTGACCCTGTTATAACCTCTCTAGATGAGACGGTGACCCTGTTCTAACCTCTGTAGATGAGACGGTGACCCTGTTATAACCTCTAGATGAGACGGTGACCCTGTTATAACCTCTAGATGAGACGGTGACCCTGTTATAACGTCTAGATGAGACGGTGACCCTGTTATAACCTCTAGATGAGACGGTGACCCTGTTATAACCTCTGGATGAGACGGTGACCCTGTTATAACCTCTAGATGAGACGGTGACCCTGTTATAACCTCTAGATGAGACGGTGACCCTGTTATAACCTCTGTAGATGAGACGGTGACCCTGTTATAACCTCTGTAGATGAGACGGTGACCCTGTTATAACCTCTGGATGAGACGGTGACCCTGTTATAACCTCTAGATGAGACGGTGACCCTGTTATAACCTCTAGATGAGACGGTGACCCTGTTATAACCTCTGGATGAGACGGTGACCCTGTTATAACCTCTAGATGAGACGGTGACCCTGTTATAACCTCTAGATGAGACTGTGACCCTGTTATAACCTCTGTAGATGAGACGGTGACCCTGTTATAACCTCTTTAGATGAGACGGTGACCCTGTTATAACCTCTCTAGATGAGACGGTGACCCTGTTATAACCTCTAGATGAGACGGTGACCCTGTTATAACCTCTAGATGAGACGGTGACCCTGTTATAACCTCTAGATGAGACGGTGACCCTGTTATAACCTCTAGATGAGACGGTGACCCTGTTATAACCTCTAGATGAGACGGTGACCCTGTTATAACCTCTAGATGAGACGGTGACCCTGTTATAACCTCTCTAGATGAGACGGTGACCCTGTTATAACCTCTAGATGAGACGGTGACCCTGTTATAACCTCTCTAGATGAGACGGTGACCCTGCTATAACCTCTAGATGAGACGGTGACCCTGTTATAACCTCTAGATGAGACGGTGACCCTGTTATAACCTCTGGATGAGACGGTGACCCTGTTATAACCTCTAGATGAGACGGTGACCCTGTTATAACCTCTAGATGAGACTGTGACCCTGTTATAACCTCTGTAGATGAGACGGTGACCCTGTTATAACCTCTTTAGATGAGACGGTGACCCTGTTATAACCTCTCTAGATGAGACGGTGACCCTGTTCTAACCTCTGTAGATGAGACGGTGACCCTGTTATAACCTCTAGATGAGACGGTGACCCTGTTATAACCTCTAGATGAGACGGTGACCCTGTTATAACGTCTAGATGAGACGGTGACCCTGTTATAACCTCTAGATGAGACGGTGACCCTGTTATAACCTCTGGATGAGACGGTGACCCTGTTATAACCTCTAGATGAGACGGTGACCCTGTTATAACCTCTAGATGAGACGGTGACCCTGTTATAACCTCTGTAGATGAGACGGTGACCCTGTTATAACCTCTGTAGATGAGACGGTGACCCTGTTATAACCTTTAGATGAGACGGTGACCCTGTTATAACGTCTAGATGAGACGGTGACCCTGTTATAACCTCTAGATGAGACGGTGACCCTGTTATAACCTCTAGATGAGACGGTGACCCTGTTATAACCTCTAGATGAGACGGTGACCCTGTTATAACCTCTAGATGAGACGGTGACCCTGTTATAACCTCTAGATGAGACGGTGACCCTGTTATAACCTCTAGATGAGACGGTGACCCTGTTATAACCTCTCTAGATGAGACGGTGACCCTGTTATAACCTCTAGATGAGACGGTGACCCTGTTATAACCTCTCTAGATGAGACGGTGACCCTGCTATAACCTCTAGATGAGACGGTGACCCTGTTATAACCTCTAGATGAGACGGTGACCCTGTTATAACCTCTGGATGAGACGGTGACCCTGTTATAACCTCTAGATGAGACGGTGACCCTGTTATAACCTCTAGATGAGACTGTGACCCTGTTATAACCTCTGTAGATGAGACGGTGACCCTGTTATAACCTCTTTAGATGAGACGGTGACCCTGTTATAACCTCTCTAGATGAGACGGTGACCCTGTTCTAACCTCTGTAGATGAGACGGTGACCCTGTTATAACCTCTAGATGAGACGGTGACCCTGTTATAACCTCTAGATGAGACGGTGACCCTGTTATAACGTCTAGATGAGACGGTGACCCTGTTATAACCTCTAGATGAGACGGTGACCCTGTTATAACCTCTGGATGAGACGGTGACCCTGTTATAACCTCTAGATGAGACGGTGACCCTGTTATAACCTCTAGATGAGACGGTGACCCTGTTATAACCTCTGTAGATGAGACGGTGACCCTGTTATAACCTCTGTAGATGAGACGGTGACCCTGTTATAACCTCTGGATGAGACGGTGACCCTGTTATAACCTCTAGATGAGACGGTGACCCTGTTATAACCTCTAGATGAGACGGTGACCCTGTTATAACCTCTGGATGAGACGGTGACCCTGTTATAACCTCTAGATGAGACGGTGACCCTGTTATAACCTCTAGATGAGACTGTGACCCTGTTATAACCTCTGTAGATGAGACGGTGACCCTGTTATAACCTCTTTAGATGAGACGGTGACCCTGTTATAACCTCTCTAGATGAGACGGTGACCCTGTTATAACCTCTAGATGAGACGGTGACCCTGTTATAACCTCTAGATGAGACGGTGACCCTGTTATAACCTCTAGATGAGACGGTGACCCTGTTATAACCTCTAGATGAGACGGTGACCCTGTTATAACCTCTAGATGAGACGGTGACCCTGTTATAACCTCTAGATGAGACGGTGACCCTGTTATAACCTCTCTAGATGAGACGGTGACCCTGTTATAACCTCTAGATGAGACGGTGACCCTGTTATAACCTCTCTAGATGAGACGGTGACCCTGCTATAACCTCTAGATGAGACGGTGACCCTGTTATAACCTCTAGATGAGACGGTGACCCTGTTATAACCTCTGGATGAGACGGTGACCCTGTTATAACCTCTAGATGAGACGGTGACCCTGTTATAACCTCTAGATGAGACTGTGACCCTGTTATAACCTCTGTAGATGAGACGGTGACCCTGTTATAACCTCTTTAGATGAGACGGTGACCCTGTTATAACCTCTCTAGATGAGACGGTGACCCTGTTCTAACCTCTGTAGATGAGACGGTGACCCTGTTATAACCTCTAGATGAGACGGTGACCCTGTTATAACCTCTAGATGAGACGGTGACCCTGTTATAACGTCTAGATGAGACGGTGACCCTGTTATAACCTCTAGATGAGACGGTGACCCTGTTATAACCTCTGGATGAGACGGTGACCCTGTTATAACCTCTAGATGAGACGGTGACCCTGTTATAACCTCTAGATGAGACGGTGACCCTGTTATAACCTCTGTAGATGAGACGGTGACCCTGTTATAACCTCTGTAGATGAGACGGTGACCCTGTTATAACCTCTGGATGAGACGGTGACCCTGTTATAACCTCTAGATGAGACGGTGACCCTGTTATAACCTCTAGATGAGACGGTGACCCTGTTATAACCTCTGTAGATGAGACGGTGACCCTGTTATAACCTCTGGATGAGACGGTGACCCTGTTATAACCTCTAGATGAGACGGTGACCCTGTTATAACCTCTAGATGAGACGGTGACCCTGTTATAACCTCTGTAGATGAGATGGTGACCCTGTTATAACCCCTCTTTAGATGAGACAGTGACCCTGTTATAACCTCTAGATGAGACGGTGACCCTGTTATAACCTTTAGATGAGACGGTGACCCTGTTATAACCTTTAGATGAGACGGTGACCCTGTTATAACGTCTAGATGAGACGGTGACCCTGTTATAACCTCTAGATGAGACGGTGACCCTGTTATAACCTCTAGATGAGACGGTGACCCTGTTATAACCTCTAGATGAGACGGTGACCCTGTTATAACCTCTAGATGAGACGGTGACCCTGTTATAACCTCTAGATGAGACGGTGACCCTGTTATAACCTCTAGATGAGACGGTGACCCTGTTATAACCTCTCTAGATGAGACGGTGACCCTGTTATAACCTCTAGATGAGACGGTGACCCTGTTATAACCTCTCTAGATGAGACGGTGACCCTGCTATAACCTCTAGATGAGACGGTGACCCTGTTATAACCTCTAGATGAGACGGTGACCCTGTTATAACCTCTGGATGAGACGGTGACCCTGTTATAACCTCTAGATGAGACGGTGACCCTGTTATAACCTCTAGATGAGACTGTGACCCTGTTATAACCTCTGTAGATGAGACGGTGACCCTGTTATAACCTCTTTAGATGAGACGGTGACCCTGTTATAACCTCTCTAGATGAGACGGTGACCCTGTTCTAACCTCTGTAGATGAGACGGTGACCCTGTTATAACCTCTGGATGAGACGGTGACCCTGTTATAACCTCTAGATGAGACGGTGACCCTGTTATAACCTCTAGATGAGACTGTGACCCTGTTATAACCTCTGTAGATGAGACGGTGACCCTGTTATAACCTCTTTAGATGAGACGGTGACCCTGTTATAACCTCTCTAGATGAGACGGTGACCCTGTTCTAACCTCTAGATGAGACGGTGACCCTGTTATAACCTCTAGATGAGACGGTGACCCTGTTATAACCTCTAGATGAGACGGTGACCCTGTTATAACCTCTAGATGAGACGGTGACCCTGTTATAACCTCTAGATGAGACGGTGAACCTGTTATAACCTCTAGATGATACGGTGACCCTGTTATAACCTCTGGATGAGACGGTGACCCTGTTATAACCTCTAGATGAGACGGTGACCCTGTTATAACCTCTAGATGAGACGGTGACCCTGTTATAACGTCTAGATGAGACGGTGGCCCTGTTCTAACCTCTGTAGATGAGATGGTGACCCTGTTATAACCTCTAGATGAGACGGTGACCCTGTTATAACGTCTAGATGAGACGGTGACCCTGTTATAACCTCTAGATGAGACGGTGACCCTGTTATAACCTCTAGATGAGACGGTGACCCTGTTATAACCTCTGTAGATGAGACGGTGACCCTGTTATAACCTCTAGATGAGACGGTGACCCTGTTATAACCTCTGTAGATGAGACGGTGACCCTGTTATAACCTCTAGATGAGACGGTGACCCTGTTATAACCTCTAGATGAGACGGTGACCCTGTTATAACCTCTAGATGAGACGGTGACCCTGTTATAACCTCTAGATGAGACGGTGACCCTGTTATAACCTTTAGATGAGACGGTGACCCCGTTATAACGTCTAGATGAGACGGTGACCCTGTTATAACCTCTAGATGAGACGGTGACCCTGTTATAACCTCTAGATGAGACGGTGACCCTGTTATAACCTCTAGATGAGACGGTGACCCTGTTATAACGTCTAGATGAGACGGTGACCCTGTTATAACCTCTAGATGAGACGGTGACCCTGTTATAACCTCTAGATGAGACGGTGACCCTGTTATAACCTCTCTAGATGAGACGGTGACCCTGTTATAACCTCTAGATGAGACGGTGACCCTGTTATAACCTCTCTAGATGAGACGGTGACCCTGCTATAACCTCTAGATGAGACGGTGTCCCTGTTATAACCTCTAGATGAGACGGTGACCCTGTTATAACCTCTAGATGAGACGGTGACCCTGTTATAACCTCTAGATGAGACGGTGACCCTGTTATAACCTCTGTAGATGAGACGGTGACCCTGTTATAACCTCTAGATGAGACGGTGACCCTGTTATAACCTCTGTAGATGAGACGGTGACCCTGTTATAACCTCTAGATGAGACGGTGACCCTGTTATAACCTCTAGATGAGACGGTGACCCTGTTATAACCTCTAGATGAGACGGTGACCCTGTTATAACCTCTAGATGAGACGGTGACCCTGTTATAACCTCTAGATGAGACGGTGACCCTGTTATAACCTCTAGATGAGACGGTGACCCTGTTATAACGTCTAGATGAGACGGTGACCCTGTTATAACCTCTAGATGAGACGGTGACCCTGTTATAACCTCTAGATGAGACGGTGACCCTGTTATAACCTCTCTAGATGAGACGGTGACCCTGTTATAACCTCTCTAGATGAGACGGTGACCCTGCTATAACCTCTAGATGAGACGGTGTCCCTGTTATAACCTCTAGATGAGACGGTGACCCTGTTATAACCTCTAGATGAGACGGTGACACTGTTATAACCTCTAGATGAGACGGTGACCCTGTTATAACCTCTAGATGAGACGGTGACCCTGTTATAACCTTTAGATGAGACGGTGACCCTGTTATAACCTTTAGATGAGACGGTGACCCTGTTATAACGTCTAGATGAGACGGTGACCCTGTTATAACCTCTAGATGAGACGGTGACCCTGTTATAACCTCTAGATGAGACGGTGACCCTGTTATAACCTCTAGATGAGACGGTGACCCTGTTATAACCTCTAGATGAGACGGTGACCCTGTTATAACCTCTAGATGAGACGGTGACCCTGTTATAACCTCTCTAGATGAGACGGTGACCCTGTTATAACCTCTAGATGAGACGGTGACCCTGTTATAACCTCTCTAGATGAGACGGTGACCCTGCTATAACCTCTAGATGAGACGGTGACCCTGTTATAACCTCTAGATGAGACGGTGACCCTGTTATAACCTCTGGATGAGGCGGTGACCCTGTTATAACCTCTAGATGAGACGGTGACCCTGTTATAACCTCTAGATGAGACTGTGACCCTGTTATAACCTCTGTAGATGAGACGGTGACCCTGTTATAACCTCTTTAGATGAGACGGTGACCCTGTTATAACCTCTCTAGATGAGACGGTGACCCTGTTCTAACCTCTGTAGATGAGACGGTGACCCTGTTATAACCTCTAGATGAGACGGTGACCCTGTTATAACCTCTAGATGAGACGGTGACCCTGTTATAACGTCTAGATGAGACGGTGACCCTGTTATAACCTCTAGATGAGACGGTGACCCTGTTATAACCTCTGGATGAGACGGTGACCCTGTTATAACCTCTAGATGAGACGGTGACCCTGTTATAACCTCTAGATGAGACGGTGACCCTGTTATAACCTCTGTAGATGAGACGGTGACCCTGTTATAACCTCTGTAGATGAGACGGTGACCCTGTTATAACCTCTGGATGAGACGGTGACCCTGTTATAACCTCTAGATGAGACGGTGACCCTGTTATAACCTCTAGATGAGACGGTGACCCTGTTATAACCTCTGTAGATGAGACGGTGACCCTGTTATAACCTCTGGATGAGACGGTGACCCTGTTATAACGTCTAGATGAGACGGTGACCCTGTTATAACCTCTCTAGATGAGACGGTGACCCTGTTCTAACCTCTGTAGATGAGACGGTGACCCTGTTATAACCTCTAGATGAGACGGTGACCCTGTTATAACCTCTGTAGATGAGACGGTGACCCTGTTATAACGTCTAGATGAGACTGTGACCCTGTTATAACCTCTAGATGAGACGGTGACCCTGTTATAACGTCTAGATGAGACGGTGACCCTGTTATAACCTCTAGATGAGACGGTGACCCTGTTATAACCTCTGGATGAGACGGTGACCCTGTTATAACCTCTAGATGAGACGGTGACCCTGTTATAACCTCTAGATGAGACGGTGACCCTGTTATAACCTCTGTAGATGAGACGGTGACCCTGTTATAACCTCTAGATGAGACGGTGACCCTGTTATAACCTCTGTAGATGAGACGGTGACCCTGTTATAACCTCTGGATGAGACGGTGACCCTGTTATAACCTCTAGATGAGACGGTGACCCTGTTATAACCTCTAGATGAGACGGTGACCCTGTTATAACCTCTGTAGATGAGACGGTGACCCTGTTATAACCTCTAGATGAGACGGTGACCCTGTTATAACCTCTGTAGATGAGACGGTGACCCTGTTATAACGTCTAGATGAGACTGTGACCCTGTTATAACCTCTAGATGAGACGGTGACCCTGTTATAACGTCTAGATGAGACGGTGACCCTGTTATAACCTCTAGATGAGACGGTGACCCTGTTATAACCTCTGGATGAGACGGTGACCCTGTTATAACCTCTAGATGAGACGGTGACCCTGTTATAACCTCTAGATGAGACGGTGACCCTGTTATAACCTCTGTAGATGAGACGGTGACCCTGTTATAACCTCTAGATGAGACGGTGACCCTGTTATAACCTCTGTAGATGAGACGGTGACCCTGTTATAACCTCTGGATGAGACGGTGACCCTGTTATAACCTCTAGATGAGACGGTGACCCTGTTATAACCTCTAGATGAGACGGTGACCCTGTTATAACCTCTAGATGAGACGGTGACCCTGTTATAACCTCTGTAGATGAGACGGTGACCCTGTTATAACCCCTCTTTAGATGAGACAGTGACCCTGTTATAACCTCTAGATGAGACGGTGACCCTGTTATAACCTCTAGATGAGACGGTGACCCTGTTATAACCTCTAGATGAGACGGTGACCCTGTTATAACCTCTGGATGAGACGGTGACCCTGTTATAACCTCTAGATGAGACGGTGACCCTGTTATAACCTCTAGATGAGACGGTGACCCTGTTATAACCTCTGTAGATGAGACGGTGACCCTGTTATAACCTCTGTAGATGAGACGGTGACCCTGTTATAACCTCTGGATGAGACGGTGACCCTGTTATAACCTCTAGATGAGACGGTGACCCTGTTATAACCTCTGTAGATGAGACGGTGACCCTGTTATAACCTCTAGATGAGACTGTGACCCTGTTATAACCTCTGTAGATGAGACGGTGACCCTGTTATAACCTCTTTAGATGAGACGGTGACCCTGTTATAACCTCTCTAGATGAGACGGTGACCCTGTTCTAACCTCTGTAGATGAGACGGTGACCCTGTTATAACCTCTAGATGAGACGGTGACCCTGTTATAACCTCTAGATGAGACGGTGACCCTGTTATAACGTCTAGATGAGACGGTGACCCTGTTATAACCTCTAGATGAGACGGTGACCCTGTTATAACCTCTGGATGAGACGGTGACCCTGTTATAACCTCTAGATGAGACGGTGACCCTGTTATAACCTCTAGATGAGACGGTGACCCTGTTATAACCTCTGTAGATGAGACGGTGACCCTGTTATAACCTCTGTAGATGAGACGGTGACCCTGTTATAACCTCTGGATGAGACGGTGACCCTGTTATAACCTCTAGATGAGACGGTGACCCTGTTATAACCTCTAGATGAGACGGTGACCCTGTTATAACCTCTGTAGATGAGACGGTGACCCTGTTATAACCTCTGGATGAGACGGTGACCCTGTTATAACGTCTAGATGAGACGGTGACCCTGTTATAACCTCTCTAGATGAGACGGTGACCCTGTTCTAACCTCTGTAGATGAGACGGTGACCCTGTTATAACCTCTAGATGAGACGGTGACCCTGTTATAACCTCTGTAGATGAGACGGTGACCCTGTTATAACGTCTAGATGAGACTGTGACCCTGTTATAACCTCTAGATGAGACGGTGACCCTGTTATAACGTCTAGATGAGACGGTGACCCTGTTATAACCTCTAGATGAGACGGTGACCCTGTTATAACCTCTGGATGAGACGGTGACCCTGTTATAACCTCTAGATGAGACGGTGACCCTGTTATAACCTCTAGATGAGACGGTGACCCTGTTATAACCTCTGTAGATGAGACGGTGACCCTGTTATAACCTCTAGATGAGACGGTGACCCTGTTATAACCTCTGTAGATGAGACGGTGACCCTGTTATAACCTCTGGATGAGACGGTGACCCTGTTATAACCTCTAGATGAGACGGTGACCCTGTTATAACCTCTAGATGAGACGGTGACCCTGTTATAACCTCTGTAGATGAGACGGTGACCCTGTTATAACCTCTAGATGAGACGGTGACCCTGTTATAACCTCTGTAGATGAGACGGTGACCCTGTTATAACGTCTAGATGAGACTGTGACCCTGTTATAACCTCTAGATGAGACGGTGACCCTGTTATAACGTCTAGATGAGACGGTGACCCTGTTATAACCTCTAGATGAGACGGTGACCCTGTTATAACCTCTGGATGAGACGGTGACCCTGTTATAACCTCTAGATGAGACGGTGACCCTGTTATAACCTCTAGATGAGACGGTGACCCTGTTATAACCTCTGTAGATGAGACGGTGACCCTGTTATAACCTCTAGATGAGACGGTGACCCTGTTATAACCTCTGTAGATGAGACGGTGACCCTGTTATAACCTCTGGATGAGACGGTGACCCTGTTATAACCTCTAGATGAGACGGTGACCCTGTTATAACCTCTAGATGAGACGGTGACCCTGTTATAACCTCTAGATGAGACGGTGACCCTGTTATAACCTCTGTAGATGAGACGGTGACCCTGTTATAACCCCTCTTTAGATGAGACAGTGACCCTGTTATAACCTCTAGATGAGACGGTGACCCTGTTATAACCTCTAGATGAGACGGTGACCCTGTTATAACCTC
Source organism: Salvelinus alpinus (assembly GCF_045679555.1). Classification (NCBI taxonomy): domain Eukaryota; kingdom Metazoa; phylum Chordata; class Actinopteri; order Salmoniformes; family Salmonidae; genus Salvelinus; species Salvelinus alpinus. The sequence goes on along the minus strand of NC_092100.1, from coordinate 932,838 downwards.
TAGATGAGACGGTGACCCTGTTATAACCTCTGGATGAGACGGTGACCCTGTTATAACCTCTAGATGAGACGGTGACCCTGTTATAACCTCTAGATGAGACGGTGACCCTGTTATAACCTCTGTAGATGAGACGGTGACCCTGTTATAACCTCTGTAGATGAGACGGTGACCCTGTTATAACCTCTGGATGAGACGGTGACCCTGTTATAACCTCTAGATGAGACGGTGACCCTGTTATAACCTCTAGATGAGACGGTGACCCTGTTATAACCTCTGTAGATGAGACGGTGACCCTGTTATAACCTCTGGATGAGACGGTGACCCTGTTATAACGTCTAGATGAGACGGTGACCCTGTTATAACCTCTCTAGATGAGACGGTGACCCTGTTCTAACCTCTGTAGATGAGACGGTGACCCTGTTATAACCTCTAGATGAGACGGTGACCCTGTTATAACCTCTGTAGATGAGACGGTGACCCTGTTATAACGTCTAGATGAGACTGTGACCCTGTTATAACCTCTAGATGAGACGGTGACCCTGTTATAACGTCTAGATGAGACGGTGACCCTGTTATAACCTCTAGATGAGACGGTGACCCTGTTATAACCTCTGGATGAGACGGTGACCCTGTTATAACCTCTAGATGAGACGGTGACCCTGTTATAACCTCTAGATGAGACGGTGACCCTGTTATAACCTCTGTAGATGAGACGGTGACCCTGTTATAACCTCTAGATGAGACGGTGACCCTGTTATAACCTCTGTAGATGAGACGGTGACCCTGTTATAACCTCTGGATGAGACGGTGACCCTGTTATAACCTCTAGATGAGACGGTGACCCTGTTATAACCTCTAGATGAGACGGTGACCCTGTTATAACCTCTAGATGAGACGGTGACCCTGTTATAACCTCTGTAGATGAGACGGTGACCCTGTTATAACCCCTCTTTAGATGAGACAGTGACCCTGTTATAACCTCTAGATGAGACGGTGACCCTGTTATAACCTCTAGATGAGACGGTGACCCTGTTATAACCTCTAGATGAGACGGTGACCCTGTTATAACCTCTGGATGAGACGGTGACCCTGTTATAACCTCTAGATGAGACGGTGACCCTGTTATAACCTCTAGATGAGACGGTGACCCTGTTATAACCTCTGTAGATGAGACGGTGACCCTGTTATAACCTCTTTAGATGAGACGGTGACCCTGTTATAACCTCTCTAGATGAGACGGTGACCCTGTTCTAACCTCTGTAGATGAGACGGTGACCCTGTTATAACCTCTAGATGAGACGGTGACCCTGTTATAACCTCTAGATGAGACGGTGACCCTGTTATAACGTCTAGATGAGACGGTGACCCTGTTATAACCTCTAGATGAGACGGTGACCCTGTTATAACCTCTGGATGAGACGGTGACCCTGTTATAACCTCTAGATGAGACGGTGACCCTGTTATAACCTCTAGATGAGACGGTGACCCTGTTATAACCTCTGTAGATGAGACGGTGACCCTGTTATAACCTCTGTAGATGAGACGGTGACCCTGTTATAACCTCTGTAGATGAGACGGTGACCCTGTTATAACCTCTAGATGAGACGGTGACCCTGTTATAACCTCTAGATGAGACGGTGACCCTGTTATAACCTCTAGATGAGACGGTGACCCTGTTATAACCTCTGGATGAGACGGTGACCCTGTTATAACCTCTAGATGAGACGGTGACCCTGTTATAACCTCTAGATGAGACTGTGACCCTGTTATAACCTCTGTAGATGAGACGGTGACCCTGTTATAACCTCTTTAGATGAGACGGTGACCCTGTTATAACCTTTCTAGATGAGACGGTGACCCTGTTCTAACCTCTAGATGAGACGGTGACCCTGTTATAACCTCTAGATGAGACGGTGACCCTGTTATAACCTCTAGATGAGACGGTGACCCTGTTATAACCTCTAGATGAGACGGTGACCCTGTTATAACCTCTAGATGAGACGGTGACCCTGTTATAACCTCTAGATGAGACGGTGACCCTGTTATAACCTCTAGATGAGACGGTGACCCTGTTATAACCTCTCTAGATGAGACGGTGACCCTGTTATAACCTCTAGATGAGACGGTGACCCTGTTATAACCTCTCTAGATGAGACGGTGACCCTGCTATAACCTCTAGATGAGACGGTGACCCTGTTATAACCTCTAGATGAGACGGTGACCCTGTTATAACCTCTGGATGAGACGGTGACCCTGTTATAACCTCTAGATGAGACGGTGACCCTGTTATAACCTCTAGATGAGACTGTGACCCTGTTATAACCTCTGTAGATGAGACGGTGACCCTGTTATAACCTCTTTAGATGAGACGGTGACCCTGTTATAACCTCTCTAGATGAGACGGTGACCCTGTTCTAACCTCTGTAGATGAGACGGTGACCCTGTTATAACCTCTAGATGAGACGGTGACCCTGTTATAACCTCTAGATGAGACGGTGACCCTGTTATAACGTCTAGATGAGACGGTGACCCTGTTATAACCTCTAGATGAGACGGTGACCCTGTTATAACCTCTGGATGAGACGGTGACCCTGTTATAACCTCTAGATGAGACGGTGACCCTGTTATAACCTCTAGATGAGACGGTGACCCTGTTATAACCTCTGTAGATGAGACGGTGACCCTGTTATAACCTCTGTAGATGAGACGGTGACCCTGTTATAACCTCTGGATGAGACGGTGACCCTGTTATAACCTCTAGATGAGACGGTGACCCTGTTATAACCTCTAGATGAGACGGTGACCCTGTTATAACCTCTGTAGATGAGACGGTGACCCTGTTATAACCTCTGGATGAGACGGTGACCCTGTTATAACCTCTAGATGAGACGGTGACCCTGTTATAACCTCTAGATGAGACGGTGACCCTGTTATAACCTCTGTAGATGAGACGGTGACCCTGTTATAACCCCTCTTTAGATGAGACAGTGACCCTGTTATAACCTCTGTAGATGAGACGGTGACCCTGTTATAACCCCTCTTTAGATGAGACAGTGACCCTGTTATAACCTCTAGATGAGACGGTGACCCTGTTATAACCTCTAGATGAGACGGTGACCCTGTTATAACCTCTAGATGAGACGGTGACCCTGTTATAACCTCTAGATGAGACGGTGACCCTGTTATAACGTCTAGATGAGACGGTGGCCCTGTTCTAACCTCTGTAGATGAGACGGTGACCCTGTTATAACCTCTAGATGAGACGGTGACCCTGTTATAACGTCTAGATGAGACGGTGACCCTGTTATAACCTCTAGATGAGACGGTGACCCTGTTATAACCTCTAGATGAGACGGTGACCCTGTTATAACCTCTAGATGAGACGGTGACCCTGTTATAACCTCTAGATGAGACGGTGACCCTGTTATAACCTCTAGATGAGACGGTGACCCTGTTATAACCTTTAGATGAGACGGTGACCCCGTTATAACGTCTAGATGAGACGGTGACCCTGTTATAACCTCTAGATGAGACGGTGACCCTGTTATAACCTCTAGATGAGACGGTGACCCTGTTATAACCTCTAGATGAGACGGTGACCCTGTTATAACGTCTAGATGAGACGGTGACCCTGTTATAACCTCTAGATGAGACGGTGACCCTGTTATAACCTCTAGATGAGACGGTGACCCTGTTATAACCTCTCTAGATGAGACGGTGACCCTGTTATAACCTCTAGATGAGACGGTGACCCTGTTATAACCTCTCTAGATGAGACGGTGACCCTGCTATAACCTCTAGATGAGACGGTGTCCCTGTTATAACCTCTAGATGAGACGGTGACCCTGTTATAACCTCTAGATGAGACGGTGACCCTGTTATAACCTCTAGATGAGACGGTGACCCTGTTATAACCTCTGTAGATGAGACGGTGACCCTGTTATAACCTCTAGATGAGACGGTGACCCTGTTATAACCTCTGTAGATGAGACGGTGACCCTGTTATAACCTCTAGATGAGACGGTGACCCTGTTATAACCTCTAGATGAGACGGTGACCCTGTTATAACCTCTAGATGAGACGGTGACCCTGTTATAACCTCTAGATGAGACGGTGACCCTGTTATAACCTCTAGATGAGACGGTGACCCTGTTATAACCTCTAGATGAGACGGTGACCCTGTTATAACGTCTAGATGAGACGGTGACCCTGTTATAACCTCTAGATGAGACGGTGACCCTGTTATAACCTCTAGATGAGACGGTGACCCTGTTATAACCTCTCTAGATGAGACGGTGACCCTGTTATAACCTCTCTAGATGAGACGGTGACCCTGCTATAACCTCTAGATGAGACGGTGTCCCTGTTATAACCTCTAGATGAGACGGTGACCCTGTTATAACCTCTAGATGAGACGGTGACACTGTTATAACCTCTAGATGAGACGGTGACCCTGGTATAACCTCTAGATGAGACGGTGACCCTGTTATAACCTTTAGATGAGACGGTGACCCTGTTATAACCTTTAGATGAGACGGTGACCCTGTTATAACGTCTAGATGAGACGGTGACCCTGTTATAACCTCTAGATGAGACGGTGACCCTGTTATAACCTCTAGATGAGACGGTGACCCTGTTATAACCTCTAGATGAGACGGTGACCCTGTTATAACCTCTAGATGAGACGGTGACCCTGTTATAACCTCTAGATGAGACGGTGACCCTGTTATAACCTCTCTAGATGAGACGGTGACCCTGTTATAACCTCTAGATGAGACGGTGACCCTGTTATAACCTCTCTAGATGAGACGGTGACCCTGTTATAACCTCTAGATGAGACGGTGACCCTGTTATAACCTCTCTAGATGAGACGGTGACCCTGCTATAACCTCTAGATGAGACGGTGTCCCTGTTATAACCTCTAGATGAGACGGTGACCCTGTTATAACCTCTAGATGAGACGGTGACCCTGTTATAACCTCTAGATGAGACGGTGACCCTGTTATAACCTCTGTAGATGAGACGGTGACCCTGTTATAACCTCTAGATGAGACGGTGACCCTGTTATAACCTCTGTAGATGAGACGGTGACCCTGTTATAACCTCTAGATGAGACGGTGACCCTGTTATAACCTCTAGATGAGACGGTGACCCTGTTATAACCTCTAGATGAGACGGTGACCCTGTTATAACCTCTAGATGAGACGGTGACCCTGTTATAACCTCTAGATGAGACGGTGACCCTGTTATAACCTCTAGATGAGACGGTGACCCTGTTATAACGTCTAGATGAGACGGTGACCCTGTTATAACCTCTAGATGAGACGGTGACCCTGTTATAACCTCTAGATGAGACGGTGACCCTGTTATAACCTCTCTAGATGAGACGGTGACCCTGTTATAACCTCTCTAGATGAGACGGTGACCCTGCTATAACCTCTAGATGAGACGGTGTCCCTGTTATAACCTCTAGATGAGACGGTGACCCTGTTATAACCTCTAGATGAGACGGTGACACTGTTATAACCTCTAGATGAGACGGTGACCCTGGTATAACCTCTAGATGAGACGGTGACCCTGTTATAACCTTTAGATGAGACGGTGACCCTGTTATAACCTTTAGATGAGACGGTGACCCTGTTATAACGTCTAGATGAGACGGTGACCCTGTTATAACCTCTAGATGAGACGGTGACCCTGTTATAACCTCTAGATGAGACGGTGACCCTGTTATAACCTCTAGATGAGACGGTGACCCTGTTATAACCTCTAGATGAGACGGTGACCCTGTTATAACCTCTAGATGAGACGGTGACCCTGTTATAACCTCTCTAGATGAGACGGTGACCCTGTTATAACCTCTAGATGAGACGGTGACCCTGTTATAACCTCTCTAGATGAGACGGTGACCCTGCTATAACCTCTAGATGAGACGGTGACCCTGTTATAACCTCTAGATGAGACGGTGACCCTGTTATAACCTCTGGATGAGGCGGTGACCCTGTTATAACCTCTAGATGAGACGGTGACCCTGTTATAACCTCTAGATGAGACTGTGACCCTGTTATAACCTCTGTAGATGAGACGGTGACCCTGTTATAACCTCTTTAGATGAGACGGTGACCCTGTTATAACCTCTCTAGATGAGACGGTGACCCTGTTCTAACCTCTGTAGATGAGACGGTGACCCTGTTATAACCTCTAGATGAGACGGTGACCCTGTTATAACCTCTAGATGAGACGGTGACCCTGTTATAACGTCTAGATGAGACGGTGACCCTGTTATAACCTCTAGATGAGACGGTGACCCTGTTATAACCTCTGGATGAGACGGTGACCCTGTTATAACCTCTAGATGAGACGGTGACCCTGTTATAACCTCTAGATGAGACGGTGACCCTGTTATAACCTCTGTAGATGAGACGGTGACCCTGTTATAACCTCTGTAGATGAGACGGTGACCCTGTTATAACCTCTGGATGAGACGGTGACCCTGTTATAACCTCTAGATGAGACGGTGACCCTGTTATAACCTCTAGATGAGACGGTGACCCTGTTATAACCTCTGTAGATGAGACGGTGACCCTGTTATAACCTCTGGATGAGACGGTGACCCTGTTATAACGTCTAGATGAGACGGTGACCCTGTTATAACCTCTCTAGATGAGACGGTGACCCTGTTCTAACCTCTGTAGATGAGACGGTGACCCTGTTATAACCTCTAGATGAGACGGTGACCCTGTTATAACCTCTGTAGATGAGACGGTGACCCTGTTATAACGTCTAGATGAGACTGTGACCCTGTTATAACCTCTAGATGAGACGGTGACCCTGTTATAACGTCTAGATGAGACGGTGACCCTGTTATAACCTCTAGATGAGACGGTGACCCTGTTATAACCTCTGGATGAGACGGTGACCCTGTTATAACCTCTAGATGAGACGGTGACCCTGTTATAACCTCTAGATGAGACGGTGACCCTGTTATAACCTCTGTAGATGAGACGGTGACCCTGTTATAACCTCTAGATGAGACGGTGACCCTGTTATAACCTCTGTAGATGAGACGGTGACCCTGTTATAACCTCTGGATGAGACGGTGACCCTGTTATAACCTCTAGATGAGACGGTGACCCTGTTATAACCTCTAGATGAGACGGTGACCCTGTTATAACCTCTAGATGAGACGGTGACCCTGTTATAACCTCTGTAGATGAGACGGTGACCCTGTTATAACCCCTCTTTAGATGAGACAGTGACCCTGTTATAACCTCTAGATGAGACGGTGACCCTGTTATAACCTCTAGATGAGACGGTGACCCTGTTATAACCTCTAGATGAGACGGTGACCCTGTTATAACCTCTGGATGAGACGGTGACCCTGTTATAACCTCTAGATGAGACGGTGACCCTGTTATAACCTCTAGATGAGACGGTGACCCTGTTATAACCTCTGTAGATGAGACGGTGACCCTGTTATAACCTCTGTAGATGAGACGGTGACCCTGTTATAACCTCTGGATGAGACGGTGACCCTGTTATAACCTCTAGATGAGACGGTGACCCTGTTATAACCTCTAGATGAGACGGTGACCCTGTTATAACCTCTGTAGATGAGACGGTGACCCTGTTATAACCTCTGGATGAGACGGTGACCCTGTTATAACGTCTAGATGAGACGGTGACCCTGTTATAACCTCTCTAGATGAGACGGTGACCCTGTTCTAACCTCTGTAGATGAGACGGTGACCCTGTTATAACCTCTAGATGAGACGGTGACCCTGTTATAACCTCTGTAGATGAGACGGTGACCCTGTTATAACGTCTAGATGAGACTGTGACCCTGTTATAACCTCTAGATGAGACGGTGACCCTGTTATAACGTCTAGATGAGACGGTGACCCTGTTATAACCTCTAGATGAGACGGTGACCCTGTTATAACCTCTGGATGAGACGGTGACCCTGTTATAACCTCTAGATGAGACGGTGACCCTGTTATAACCTCTAGATGAGACGGTGACCCTGTTATAACCTCTGTAGATGAGACGGTGACCCTGTTATAACCTCTAGATGAGACGGTGACCCTGTTATAACCTCTGTAGATGAGACGGTGACCCTGTTATAACCTCTGGATGAGACGGTGACCCTGTTATAACCTCTAGATGAGACGGTGACCCTGTTATAACCTCTAGATGAGACGGTGACCCTGTTATAACCTCTAGATGAGACGGTGACCCTGTTATAACCTCTGTAGATGAGACGGTGACCCTGTTATAACCCCTCTTTAGATGAGACAGTGACCCTGTTATAACCTCTAGATGAGACGGTGACCCTGTTATAACCTCTAGATGAGACGGTGACCCTGTTATAACCTCTAGATGAGACGGTGACCCTGTTATAACGTCTAGATGAGACGGTGGCCCTGTTTTAACCTCTGTAGATGAGACGGTGACCCTGTTATAACCTCTAGATGAGACGGTGACCCTGTTATAACGTCTAGATGAGACGGTGACCCTGTTATAACCTCTAGATGAGACGGTGACCCTGTTGTAACCTCTAGATGAGACGGTGACCCTGTTATAACCTCTGTAGATGAGACGGTGACCCTGTTATAACCTCTAGATGAGACGGTGACCCTGTTATAACCTCTGTAGATGAGACGGTGACCCTGTTATAACCTCTAGATGAGACGGTGACCCTGTTATAACCTCTAGATGAGACGGTGACCCTGTTATAACCTCTAGATGAGACGGTGACCCTGTTATAACCTCTAGATGAGACGGTGACCCTGTTATAACCTCTGGATGAGACGGTGACCCTGTTATAACGTCTAGATGAGACGGTGACCCTGTTATAACCTCTCTAGATGAGACGGTGACCCTGTTATAACCTCTGTAGATGAGACGGTGACCCTGTTCTAACCTCTGTAGATGAGACGGTGACCCTGTTATAACCTCTAGATGAGACGGTGACCCTGTTATAACCTCTGTAGATGAGACGGTGACCCTGTTATAACGTCTAGATGAGACTGTGACCCTGTTATAACCTCTAGATGAGACGGTGACCCTGTTATAACGTCTAGATGAGACGGTGACCCTGTTATAACCTCTAGATGAGACGGTGACCCTGTTATAACCTCTAGATGAGACGGTGACCCTGTTATAACCTCTAGATGAGACGGTGACCCTGTTATAACCTCTGTAGATGAGACGGTGACCCTGTTATAACCTCTGTAGATGAGACGGTGACCCTGTTATAACCTCTAGATGAGACGGTGACCCTGTTATAACCTCTGTAGATGAGACGGTGACCCTGTTATAACCTCTGGATGAGACGGTGACCCTGTTATAACCTCTAGATGAGACGGTGACCCTGTTATAACCTCTAGATGAGACGGTGACCCTGTTATAACCTCTAGATGAGACGGTGACCCTGTTATAACCTCTGTAGATGAGACGGTGACCCTGTTATAACCCCTCTTTAGATGAGACAGTGACCCTGTTATAACCTCTAGATGAGACGGTGACCCTGTTATAACGTCTAGATGAGACGGTGACCCTGTTATAACCTCTAGATGAGACGGTGACCCTGTTATAACCTCTGTAGATGAGACGGTGACCCTGTTATAACCTCTGGATGAGACGGTGACCCTGTTATAACGTCTAGATGAGACGGTGACCCTGTTATAACCTCTCTAGATGAGACGGTGACCCTGTTCTAACCTCTGTAGATGAGACGGTGACCCTGTTATAACCTCTAGATGAGACGGTGACCCTGTTATAACCTCTGTAGATGAGACGGTGACCCTGTTATAACGTCTAGATGAGACTGTGACCCTGTTATAACCTCTAGATGAGACGGTGACCCTGTTATAACGTCTAGATGAGACGGTGACCCTGTTATAACCTCTAGATGAGACGGTGACCCTGTTATAACCTCTGGATGAGACGGTGACCCTGTTATAACCTCTAGATGAGACGGTGACCCTGTTATAACCTCTAGATGAGACGGTGACCCTGTTATAACCTCTGTAGATGAGACGGTGACCCTGTTATAACCTCTAGATGAGACGGTGACCCTGTTATAACCTCTGTAGATGAGACGGTGACCCTGTTATAACCTCTGGATGAGACGGTGACCCTGTTATAACCTCTAGATGAGACGGTGACCCTGTTATAACCTCTAGATGAGACGGTGACCCTGTTATAACCTCTAGATGAGACGGTGACCCTGTTATAACCTCTGTAGATGAGACGGTGACCCTGTTATAACCCCTCTTTAGATGAGACGGTGACCCTGTTATAACCTCTAGATGAGACGGTGACCCTGTTATAACCTCTAGATGAGACGGTGACCCTGTTATAACCTCTAGATGAGACGGTGACCCTGTTATAACGTCTAGATGAGACGGTGGCCCTGTTTTAACCTCTGTAGATGAGACGGTGACCCTGTTATAACCTCTAGATGAGACGGTGACCCTGTTATAACGTCTAGATGAGACGGTGACCCTGTTATAACCTCTAGATGAGACGGTGACCCTGTTATAACCTCTAGATGAGACGGTGACCCTGTTATAACCTCTGTAGATGAGACGGTGACCCTGTTATAACCTCTAGATGAGACGGTGACCCTGTTATAACCTCTGTAGATGAGACGGTGACCCTGTTATAACCTCTAGATGAGACGGTGACCCTGTTATAACCTCTAGATGAGACGGTGACCCTGTTATAACCTCTAGATGAGACGGTGACCCTGTTATAACCTCTAGATGAGACGGTGACCCTGTTATAACCTTTAGATGAGACGGTGACCCCGTTATAACGTCTAGATGAGACGGTGACCCCGTTATAACCTCTAGATGAGACGGTGACCCTGTTATAACCTCTAGATGAGACGGTGACCCTGTTATAACCTCTAGATGAGACGGTGACCCTGTTATAACCTCTAGATGAGACGGTGACCCTGTTATAACGTCTAGATGAGACGGTGACCCTGTTATAACCTCTGTAGATGAGACGGTGACCCTGTTATAACCTCTAGATGAGACGGTGACCCTGTTATAACCTCTGTAGATGAGACGGTGACCCTGTTATAACCTCTGGATGAGACGGTGACCCTGTTATAACCTCTAGATGAGACGGTGACCCTGTTATAACCTCTAGATGAGACGGTGACCCTGTTATAACCTCTAGATGAGACGGTGACCCTGTTATAACCTCTGTAGATGAGACGGTGACCCTGTTATAACCTCTAGATGAGACGGTGACCCTGTTATAACCTCTGTAGATGAGACGGTGACCCTGTTATAACCTCTGGATGAGACGGTGACCCTGTTATAACCTCTAGATGAGACGGTGACCCTGTTATAACCTCTAGATGAGACGGTGACCCTGTTATAACCTCTAGATGAGACGGTGACCCTGTTATAACCTCTGTAGATGAGACGGTGACCCTGTTATAACCCCTCTTTAGATGAGACAGTGACCCTGTTATAACCTCTAGATGAGACGGTGACCCTGTTATAACCTCTAGATGAGACGGTGACCCTGTTATAACCTCTAGATGAGACGGTGACCCTGTTATAACCTCTGGATGAGACGGTGACCCTGTTATAACCTCTAGATGAGACGGTGACCCTGTTATAACCTCTAGATGAGACGGTGACCCTGTTATAACCTCTGTAGATGAGACGGTGACCCTGTTATAACCTCTGTAGATGAGACGGTGACCCTGTTATAACCTCTGGATGAGACGGTGACCCTGTTATAACCTCTAGATGAGACGGTGACCCTGTTATAACCGCTAGATGAGACGGTGACCCTGTTATAACCTCTGTAGATGAGACGGTGACCCTGTTATAACCTCTGTAGATGAGACGGTGACCCTGTTATAACGTCTAGATGAGACGGTGACCCTGTTATAACCTCTCTAGATGAGACGGTGACCCTGTTCTAACCTCTGTAGATGAGACGGTGACCCTGTTATAACCTCTAGATGAGACGGTGACCCTGTTATAACCTCTGTAGATGAGACGGTGACCCTGTTATAACGTCTAGATGAGACTGTGACCCTGTTATAACCTCTAGATGAGACGGTGACCCTGTTATAACGTCTAGATGAGACGGTGACCCTGTTATAGCCTCTAGATGAGACGGTGACCCTGTTATAACCTCTAGATGAGACGGTGACCCTGTTATAACCTCTGTAGATGAGACGGTGACCCTGTTATAACCTCTAGATGAGACGGTGACCCTGTTATAACCTCTGTAGATGAGACGGTGACCCTGTTATAACCTCTGGATGAGACGGTGACCCTGTTATAACCTCTAGATGAGACGGTGACCCTGTTATAACCTCTAGATGAGACGGTGACCCTGTTATAACCTCTAGATGAGACGGTGACCCTGTTATAACCTCTGTAGATGAGACGGTGACCCTGTTATAACCCCTCTTTAGATGAGACAGTGACCCTGTTATAACCTCTAGATGAGACGGTGACCCTGTTATAACCTCTAGATGAGACGGTGACCCTGTTATAACCTCTAGATGAGAAGGTGACCCTGTTATAACGTCTAGATGAGACGGTGGCCCTGTTTTAACCTCTGTAGATGAGACGGTGACCCTGTTATAACCTCTAGATGAGACGGTGACCCTGTTATAACGTCTAGATGAGACGGTGACCCTGTTATAACCTCTAGATGAGACGGTGACCCTGTTATAACCTCTAGATGAGACGGTGACCCTGTTATAACCTCTGTAGATGAGACGGTGACCCTGTTATAACCTCTAGATGAGACGGTGACCCTGTTATAACCTCTGTAGATGAGACGGTGACCCTGTTATAACCTCTAGATGAGACGGTGACCCTGTTATAACCTCTAGATGAGACGGTGACCCTGTTATAACCTCTAGATGAGACGGTGACCCTGTTATAACCTCTGGATGAGACGGTGACCCTGTTATAACGTCTAGATGAGACGGTGACCCTGTTATAACCCCTCTAGATGAGACGGTGACCCTGTTATAACCTCTGTAGATGAGACGGTGACCCTGTTCTAACCTCTGTAGATGAGACGGTGACCCTGTTATAACCTCTAGATGAGACGGTGACCCTGTTATAACCTCTGTAGATGAGACGGTGACCCTGTTATAACGTCTAGATGAGACTGTGACCCTGTTATAACCTCTAGATGAGACGGTGACCCTGTTATAACGTCTAGATGAGACGGTGACCCTGTTATAACCTCTAGATGAGACGGTGACCCTGTTATAACCTCTAGATGAGACGGTGACCCTGTTATAACCTCTAGATGAGACGGTGACCCTGTTATAACCTCTGTAGATGAGACGGTGACCCTGTTATAACCTCTGTAGATGAGACGGTGACCCTGTTATAACCTCTAGATGAGACGGTGACCCTGTTATAACCTCTGTAGATGAGACGGTGACCCTGTTATAACCTCTGGATGAGACGGTGACCCTGTTATAACCTCTAGATGAGACGGTGACCCTGTTATAACCTCTAGATGAGACGGTGACCCTGTTATAACCTCTAGATGAGACGGTGACCCTGTTATAACCTCTGTAGATGAGACGGTGACCCTGTTATAACCCCTCTTTAGATGAGACAGTGACCCTGTTATAACCTCTAGATGAGACGGTGACCCTGTTATAACGTCTAGATGAGACGGTGACCCTGTTATAACCTCTAGATGAGACGGTGACCCTGTTATAACCTCTGTAGATGAGACGGTGACCCTGTTATAACCTCTGGATGAGACGGTGACCCTGTTATAACGTCTAGATGAGACGGTGACCCTGTTATAACCTCTCTAGATGAGACGGTGACCCTGTTCTAACCTCTGTAGATGAGACGGTGACCCTGTTATAACCTCTAGATGAGACGGTGACCCTGTTATAACCTCTGTAGATGAGACGGTGACCCTGTTATAACGTCTAGATGAGACTGTGACCCTGTTATAACCTCTAGATGAGACGGTGACCCTGTTATAACGTCTAGATGAGACGGTGACCCTGTTATAACCTCTAGATGAGACGGTGACCCTGTTATAACCTCTGGATGAGACGGTGACCCTGTTATAACCTCTAGATGAGACGGTGACCCTGTTATAACCTCTAGATGAGACGGTGACCCTGTTATAACCTCTGTAGATGAGACGGTGACCCTGTTATAACCTCTAGATGAGACGGTGACCCTGTTATAACCTCTGTAGATGAGACGGTGACCCTGTTATAACCTCTGGATGAGACGGTGACCCTGTTATAACCTCTAGATGAGACGGTGACCCTGTTATAACCTCTAGATGAGACGGTGACCCTGTTATAACCTCTAGATGAGACGGTGACCCTGTTATAACCTCTAGATGAGACGGTGACCCTGTTATAACCTCTGTAGATGAGACGGTGACCCTGTTATAACCCCTCTTTAGATGAGACGGTGACCCTGTTATAACCTCTAGATGAGACGGTGACCCTGTTATAACCTCTAGATGAGACGGTGACCCTGTTATAACCTCTAGATGAGACGGTGACCCTGTTATAACGTCTAGATGAGACGGTGGCCCTGTTTTAACCTCTGTAGATGAGACGGTGACCCTGTTATAACCTCTAGATGAGACGGTGACCCTGTTATTACGTCTAGATGAGACGGTGACCCTGTTATAACCTCTAGATGAGACGGTGACCCTGTTATAACCTCTAGATGAGACGGTGACCCTGTTATAACCTCTGTAGATGAGACGGTGACCCTGTTATAACCTCTAGATGAGACGGTGACCCTGTTATAACCTCTGTAGATGAGACGGTGACCCTGTTATAACCTCTAGATGAGACGGTGACCCTGTTATAACCTCTAGATGAGACGGTGACCCTGTTATAACCTCTAGATGAGACAGTGACCCTGTTATAACCTCTAGATGAGACGGTGACCCTGTTATAACCTTTAGATGAGACGGTGACCCCGTTATAACGTCTAGATGAGACGGTGACCCCGTTATAACCTCTAGATGAGACGGTGACCCTGTTATAACCTCTAGATGAGACGGTGACCCTGTTATAACCTCTAGATGAGACGGTGACCCTGTTATAACCTCTAGATGAGACGGTGACCCTGTTATAACGTCTAGATGAGACGGTGACCCTGTTATAACCTCTGTAGATGAGACGGTGACCCTGTTATAACCTCTAGATGAGACGGTGACCCTGTTATAACCTCTGTAGATGAGACGGTGACCCTGTTATAACCTCTGGATGAGACGGTGACCCTGTTATAACCTCTAGATGAGACGGTGACCCTGTTATAACCTCTAGATGAGACGGTGACCCTGTTATAACCTCTAGATGAGACGGTGACCCTGTTATAACCTCTGTAGATGAGACGGTGACCCTGTTATAACCCCTCTTTAGATGAGACAGTGACCCTGTTATAACCTCTAGATGAGACGGTGACCCTGTTATAACCTCTAGATGAGACGGTGACCCTGTTATAACCTCTAGATGAGACGGTGACCCTGTTATAACGTCTAGATGAGACGGTGGCCCTGTTTTAACCTCTGTAGATGAGACGGTGACCCTGTTATAACCTCTAGATGAGACGGTGACCCTGTTATAACGTCTAGATGAGACGGTGACCCTGTTATAACCTCTAGATGAGACGGTGACCCTGTTATAACCTCTAGATGAGACGGTGACCCTGTTATAACCTCTGTAGATGAGACGGTGACCCTGTTATAACCTCTAGATGAGACGGTGACCCTGTTATAACCTCTGTAGATGAGACGGTGACCCTGTTATAACCTCTAGATGAGACGGTGACCCTGTTATAACCTCTAGATGAGACGGTGACCCTGTTATAACCTCTAGATGAGACGGTGACCCTGTTATAACCTCTAGATGAGACGGTGACCCTGTTATAACCTCTGGATGAGACGGTGACCCTGTTATAACGTCTAGATGAGACGGTGACCCTGTTATAACCTCTCTAGATGAGACGGTGACCCTGTTCTAACCTCTGTAGATGAGACGGTGACCCTGTTATAACCTCTAGATGAGACGGTGACCCTGTTATAACCTCTAGATGAGACGGTGACCCTGTTATAACCTCTAGATGAGACGGTGACCCTGTTATAACCTTTAGATGAGACGGTGACCCCGTTATAACGTCTAGATGAGACGGTGACCCCGTTATAACCTCTAGATGAGACGGTGACCCTGTTATAACCTCTAGATGAGACGGTGACCCTGTTATAACCTCTAGATGAGACGGTGACCCTGTTATAACCTCTAGATGAGACGGTGACCCTGTTATAACGTCTAGATGAGACGGTGACCCTGTTATAACCTCTGTAGATGAGACGGTGACCCTGTTATAACCTCTAGATGAGACGGTGACCCTGTTATAACCTCTGTAGATGAGACGGTGACCCTGTTATAACCTCTGGATGAGACGGTGACCCTGTTATAACCTCTAGATGAGACGGTGACCCTGTTATAACCTCTAGATGAGACGGTGACCCTGTTATAACCTCTAGATGAGACGGTGACCCTGTTATAACCTCTGTAGATGAGACGGTGACCCTGTTATAACCCCTCTTTAGATGAGACAGTGACCCTGTTATAACCTCTAGATGAGACGGTGACCCTGTTATAACCTCTAGATGAGACGGTGACCCTGTTATAACCTCTAGATGAGACGGTGACCCTGTTATAACGTCTAGATGAGACGGTGGCCCTGTTTTAACCTCTGTAGATGAGACGGTGACCCTGTTATAACCTCTAGATGAGACGGTGACCCTGTTATAACGTCTAGATGAGACGGTGACCCTGTTATAACCTCTAGATGAGACGGTGACCCTGTTATAACCTCTAGATGAGACGGTGACCCTGTTATAACCTCTGTAGATGAGACGGTGACCCTGTTATAACCTCTAGATGAGACGGTGACCCTGTTATAACCTCTGTAGATGAGACGGTGACCCTGTTATAACCTCTAGATGAGACGGTGACCCTGTTATAACCTCTAGATGAGACGGTGACCCTGTTATAACCTCTAGATGAGACGGTGACCCTGTTATAACCTCTAGATGAGACGGTGACCCTGTTATAACCTCTGGATGAGACGGTGACCCTGTTATAACGTCTAGATGAGACGGTGACCCTGTTATAACCTCTCTAGATGAGACGGTGACCCTGTTCTAACCTCTGTAGATGAGACGGTGACCCTGTTATAACCTCTAGATGAGACGGTGACCCTGTTATAACCTCTGTAGATGAGACGGTGACCCTGTTATAACGTCTAGATGAGACTGTGACCCTGTTATAACCTCTAGATGAGACGGTGACCCTGTTATAACGTCTAGATGAGACGGTGACCCTGTTATAACCTCTAGATGAGACGGTGACCCTGTTATAACCTCTGGATGAGACGGTGACCCTGTTATAACCTCTAGATGAGACGGTGACCCTGTTATAACCTCTAGATGAGACGGTGACCCTGTTATAACCTCTGTAGATGAGACGGTGACCCTGTTATAACCTCTAGATGAGACGGTGACCCTGTTATAACCTCTGTAGATGAGACGGTGACCCTGTTATAACCTCTGGATGAGACGGTGACCCTGTTATAACCTCTAGATGAGACGGTGACCCTGTTATAACCTCTAGATGAGACGGTGACCCTGTTATAACCTCTAGATGAGACGGTGACCCTGTTATAACCTCTGTAGATGAGACGGTGACCCTGTTATAACCCCTCTTTAGATGAGACAGTGACCCTGTTATAACCTCTAGATGAGACGGTGACCCTGTTATAACGTCTAGATGAGACGGTGACCCTGTTATAACCTCTAGATGAGACGGTGACCCTGTTATAATCTCTGTAGATGAGACGGTGACCCTGTTATAACCTCTGGATGAGACGGTGACCCTGTTATAACGTCTAGATGAGACGGTGACCCTGTTATAACCTCTCTAGATGAGACGGTGACCCTGTTCTAACCTCTGTAGATGAGACGGTGACCCTGTTATAACCTCTAGATGAGACGGTGACCCTGTTATAACCTCTGTAGATGAGACGGTGACCCTGTTATAACGTCTAGATGAGACTGTGACCCTGTTATAACCTCTAGATGAGACGGTGACCCTGTTATAACGTCTAGATGAGACGGTGACCCTGTTATAACCTCTAGATGAGACGGTGACCCTGTTATAACCTCTGGATGAGACGGTGACCCTGTTATAACCTCTAGATGAGACGGTGACCCTGTTATAACCTCTAGATGAGACGGTGACCCTGTTATAACCTCTGTAGATGAGACGGTGACCCTGTTATAACCTCTAGATGAGACGGTGACCCTGTTATAACCTCTGTAGATGAGACGGTGACCCTGTTATAACCTCTGGATGAGACGGTGACCCTGTTATAACCTCTAGATGAGACGGTGACCCTGTTATAACCTCTAGATGAGACGGTGACCCTGTTATAACCTCTAGATGAGACGGTGACCCTGTTATAACCTCTGTAGATGAGACGGTGACCCTGTTATAACCCCTCTTTAGATGAGACGGTGACCCTGTTATAACCTCTAGATGAGACGGTGACCCTGTTATAACCTCTAGATGAGACGGTGACCCTGTTATAACCTCTAGATGAGACGGTGACCCTGTTATAACGTCTAGATGAGACGGTGGCCCTGTTTTAACCTCTGTAGATGAGACGGTGACCCTGTTATAACCTCTAGATGAGACGGTGACCCTGTTATAACGTCTAGATGAGACGGTGACCCTGTTATAACCTCTAGATGAGACGGTGACCCTGTTATAACCTCTAGATGAGACGGTGACCCTGTTATAACCTCTGTAGATGAGACGGTGACCCTGTTATAACCTCTAGATGAGACGGTGACCCTGTTATAACCTCTGTAGATGAGACGGTGACCCTGTTATAACCTCTAGATGAGACGGTGACCCTGTTATAACCTCTAGATGAGACGGTGACCCTGTTATAACCTCTAGATGAGACGGTGACCCTGTTATAACCTCTAGATGAGACGGTGACCCTGTTATAACCTTTAGATGAGACGGTGACCCCGTTATAACGTCTAGATGAGACGGTGACCCCGTTATAACCTCTAGATGAGACGGTGACCCTGTTATAACCTCTAGATGAGACGGTGACCCTGTTATAACCTCTAGATGAGACGGTGACCCTGTTATAACCTCTAGATGAGACGGTGACCCTGTTATAACGTCTAGATGAGACGGTGACCCTGTTATAACCTCTAGATGAGACGGTGACCCTGTTATAACCTCTAGATGAGACGGTGACCCTGTTATAACCTCTCTAGATGAGACGGTGACCCTGTTATAACCTCTAGATGAGACGGTGACCCTGTTATAACCTCTCTAGATGAGACGGTGACCCTGCTATAACCTCTAGATGAGACGGTGTCCCTGTTATAACCTCTAGATGAGACGGTGACCCTGTTATAACCTCTGGATGAGACGGTGACCCTGTTATAACCTCTAGATGAGACGTGACCCTGTTATAACCTCTAGATGAGACTGTGACCCTGTTATAACCTCTGTAGATGAGACGGTGACCCTGTTATAACCTCTTTAGATGAGACGGTGACCCTGTTATAACCTCTCTAGATGAGACGGTGACCCTGTTCTAACCTCTGTAGATGAGACGGTGACCCTGTTATAACCTCTAGATGAGACGGTGACCCTGTTATAACCTCTAGATGAGACGGTGACCCTGTTATAACGTCTAGATGAGACGGTGACCCTGTTATAACCTCTAGATGAGACGGTGACCCTGTTATAACCTCTGGATGAGACGGTGACCCTGTTATAACCTCTAGATGAGACGGTGACCCTGTTATAACCTCTAGATGAGACGGTGACCCTGTTATAACCTCTGTAGATGAGACGGTGACCCTGTTATAACCTCTGTAGATGAGACGGTGACCCTGTTATAACCTCTGGATGAGACGGTGACCCTGTTATAACCTCTAGATGAGACGGTGACCCTGTTATAACCTCTAGATGAGACGGTGACCCTGTTATAACCTCTGTAGATGAGACGGTGACCCTGTTATAACCTCTGTAGATGAGACGGTGACCCTGTTATAACCTCTTTAGATGAGACGGTGACCCTGTTATAACCTCTCTAGATGAGACGGTGACCCTGTTCTAACCTCTGTAGATGAGACGGTGACCCTGTTATAACCTCTAGATGAGACGGTGACCCTGTTATAACCTCTAGATGAGACGGTGACCCTGTTATAACGTCTAGATGAGACGGTGACCCTGTTATAACCTCTAGATGAGACGGTGACCCTGTTATAACCTCTGGATGAGACGGTGACCCTGTTATAACCTCTAGATGAGACGGTGACCCTGTTATAACCTCTAGATGAGACGGTGACCCTGTTATAACCTCTGTAGATGAGACGGTGACCCTGTTATAACCTCTGTAGATGAGACGGTGACCCTGTTATAACCTCTGGATGAGACGGTGACCCTGTTATAACCTCTAGATGAGACGGTGACCCTGTTATAACCTCTAGATGAGACGGTGACCCTGTTATAACCTCTGTAGATGAGACGGTGACCCTGTTATAACCTCTGGATGAGACGGTGACCCTGTTATAACGTCTAGATGAGACGGTGACCCTGTTATAACCTCTCTAGATGAGACGGTGACCCTGTTCTAACCTCTGTAGATGAGACGGTGACCCTGTTATAACCTCTAGATGAGACGGTGACCCTGTTATAACCTCTGTAGATGAGACGGTGACCCTGTTATAACGTCTAGATGAGACTGTGTCCCTGTTATAACCTCTCGATGAGACGGTGACCCTGTTATAACGTCTAGATGAGACGGTGACCCTGTTATAACCTCTAGATGAGACGGTGACCCTGTTATAACCTCTGGATGAGACGGTGACCCTGTTATAACCTCTAGATGAGACGGTGACCCTGTTATAACCTCTCTAGATGAGACGGTGACCCTGTTATAACCTCTAGATGAGACGGTGACCCTGTTATAACGTCTAGATGAGACGGTGACCCTGTTCTAACCTCTGTAGATGAGACGGTGACCCTGGCGGGGGTGCTGGACAGACTGAGCCCTCACCTGGCCCAGATCAAGGTGCTCCACAAGGTGTTCTGTACAGGTGTGGCAGAGGTCCCCCCTGAGACCCCTAACGTGGTGCGGGCCTCACACCTGCTCAACACACTCTACAAGGCTATCATAGAGTACGACAGCGTGGGAGAGGCATCCCAACAGGCCGTGAGTGTTTGTGTTTACATGTGTGACCGTGTCTGTGACTGTGAGTGTGACCGTGTCTGTGACCGTGTCTGTGACTGTGTCTGTGTCTGTGACCGTGTCTGTGTCTGTGACCGTGTCTGTGAGTGTGACCGTGAGTGTGACCGTGTCTGTGAGTGTGACCGTGTCTGTGAGTGTGACCGTGTCTGTGAGTGTGACCGTGTCTGTGAGTGTGACCGTGTCTGTGAGTGTGACCGCGTCTGAGTGTGACCGCGTCTGTGAGTGTGACCGCGTCTGTGAGTGTGACCGCGTCTGTGAGTGTGACCCATGTCTGTGAGTGTGACCCATGTCTGTGAGTGTGACCCATGTCTGTGAGTGTGACCGCGTCTGTGAGTGTGACCGCGTCTGTGAGTGTGACCGCGTCTGTGAGTGTGACCGCGTCTGTGAGTGTGACCGCGTCTGTGAGTGTGACCGCGTCTGTGAGTGTGACCGCGTCTGTGAGTGTGACCGCGTCTGTGAGTGTGACCGCGTCTGTGAGTGTGACCGCGTCTGTGAGTGTGACCGCGTCTGTGAGTGTGACCGCGTCTGTGAGTGTGACCGCGTCTGTGAGTGTGACCGCGTCTGTGAGTGTGACCGCGTCTGTGAGTGTGACCCATGTCTGTGAGTGTGACCCATGTCTGTGAGTGTGACCCATGTCTGTGAGTGTGACCCATGTCTGTGAGTGTGACCCATGTCTGTGAGTGTGACCCATGTCTGTGAGTGTGACCGCGTCTGTGAGTGTGACCGCGTCTGTGAGTGTGACCGCGTCTGTGAGTGTGACCGCGTCTGTGAGTGTGACCGCGTCTGTGAGTGTGACCGCGTCTGTGAGTGTGACCGCGTCTGTGAGTGTGACCGCGTCTGTGAGTGTGACCGCGTCTGTGAGTGTGACCGCGTCTGTGAGTGTGACCGCGTCTGTGAGTGTGACCGCGTCTGTGAGTGTGACCGCGTCTGTGAGTGTGACCGCGTCTGTGAGTGTGACCGCGTCTGTGAGTGTGACCGCGTCTGTGAGTGTGACCGCGTCTGTGAGTGTGACCGCGTCTGTGAGTGTGACCGCGTCTGTGAGTGTGACCGCGTCTGTGAGTGTGACCGCGTCTGTGAGTGTGACCGCGTCTGTGAGTGTGACCGCGTCTGTGAGTGTGACCGCGTCTGTGAGTGTGACCGCGTCAGTGAGTGTGACCGCGTCAGTGAGTGTGACCATGTCTGTGAGTGTGACCGCGTCTGTGACTGTGAGTGTGACCCGTGCCTGTGAGTGTGACCCGTGTCTGTGAGTGTGTTTTGTTTTGTGCATAGCT
Source organism: Salvelinus alpinus (assembly GCF_045679555.1). Classification (NCBI taxonomy): domain Eukaryota; kingdom Metazoa; phylum Chordata; class Actinopteri; order Salmoniformes; family Salmonidae; genus Salvelinus; species Salvelinus alpinus. Next base: position 910,214 of record NC_092100.1, on the reverse strand, counting down.
TTGAGTGATAGTTAATGGACTCCAAACAGCCAGGTGTAACTGTCTAACGACCCTGACCTCTGACCCAGGTGGCTCTGTTATTCTCTCTGTGGACAGAGACAGTCAGACCGTACCTAGAGATAGTGGATGAATGGATCGTTCATGGTCACCTGTTTGACCCCGCTAAAGAGTTCATCATTCAGAGGTATGGAACAAGCCCAGCGTCTCGTCATGTCATGAACGTACGTAGGCACTCCTCAGGGTACCTGGGCCGTTGATGAAGGCTCTCTTTACATGTCCTGACAGTGTCGGGTGTCATCTGCCAACTAGAACTAAATATGCTTTCCAAATGGCACCCTATTCCCTATATAGTGCACTACTTTAGACCAGAGCCCCTATTCCCCATATAGTGCACTACTTTAGACCAGAGCCCTATTCCCTATATAGTGCACTACTTTAGACCAGAGCCCTATTCCCTATATAGTGCACTACTTTAGACCAGAGCCCTATTCCCTATATAGTGCACTACTATAGACCAGAGCCCTATTCCCTATATAGTGCACTACTATAGACCAGAGCCCTATTCCCTATATAGTGCACTACTATAGACCAGAGCCCTATTCCCTATATAGTGCACTACTATAGACCAGAGCCCATAGGGAATAGTGCACTACAGGGAATAGGGTGCTATTTTAGAGACTTATTATATGTTTGTTAGTTGATACTTGAAAAAAATATATAAAAATAGACTTATTTTAACACTGAAAAGGCTTTTTCAAAATTAAAATATCCATGTGACATTGCTACATACAAGGATACGTCATGCCAAATTCAAAATCTGAATTGAATTTAACAACCACGTTTTCAATGTGGTTTTAATGATATGATTTTTATATGAAACTCACATAGTGTAATGTACAGTATGCATTAAGGTGTCTGTAATATAATTTAACATGGCATAAATTAATGTAGACATTAAGAAAGTGGGGGGGGGTACCAAGATGGAGGTGTGGGGGGGTACCAAGATGGAGGGGTACCAAGATGGAGGTGTGGGGGGGTACCAAGATGGAGGTGTGGAGGGGTACCAAGATGTTGGCTTCTACACAGCGCCTCCTATATCAGTCATCTAGTGTGTATATATACATCTTTGGTCCTGACCCCTACCTTGTCTGTATCTCCCAACCCAGGAACAAGGACGTACCAGTGAATCACAGAGACTTCTGGTACGCCACCTACACCTTGTACAGTATCTCAGAGACGGTGGAGAGCGAGGAGAAGCTGAGTGACGCGGCCAGCGGGAGCAGCGGAGGGGAGCAGGGATCTCGGTCTCAGCTCACCATGGTCTCCTTCCTCAAGCCGGTCCTCAAACAGATCATCATGGCTGGGAAGAGCATGCAGCTCCTCAAGAACCTGGACTGTAAAGAGGCTGAGCAGACCGATGGCTCCACTAGAGGTCAGTGTTGGTCTGTAGTTCATCTGTAGCTGGTCTGTAGTTAATCTGAAGCTGGTCTGTAATTCATCTGTAGCTGGTCTGTTGCTGGTCTGTAGTTCATCTGTAGCTGGTCTGTTGCTGGTCTGTAGTTCATCTTTAGCTGGTCTGTAGTTCATCTTTAGCTGGTCTGTTGCTGGTCTGTAGTTCATCTTTAGCTGGTCTGTTGCTGGTCTGTAGTTCATCTTTAGCTGGTCTGTAGTTCATCTTTAGCTGGTCTGTTGCTGGTCTGTAGTTCATCTTTAGCTGGTCTGTTGTTGGTCTGTAGTTCATCTTTAGCTGGTCTGTTGCTGGTCTGTAGTTCATCTGTAGCTGGTCTGTTGCTGGTCTGTAGTTCACCTTTAGCTGGTCTGTTGCTGGTCTGTAGTTCACCTTTAGCTGGTCTGTAGTTCACCTTTAGCTGGTCTGTTGCTGGTCTGTAGTTCATCTTTAGCTGGTGTGTTGCTGGTCTGTAGTTCACCTTTAGCTGGTCTGTTGCGGGTCTGTAGTTCACCTTTAGCTGGTATGTTGCTGGTCTGTAGTTCATCTTTAGCTGGTCTGTTGCTGGTCTGTAGTTGGTCGCCAGGCTAGTGTTTCTAGTGCAGAGTGTGGTACAGAGAGATGTGTTTGAGTACTGCTTATGCCTGGTTATTTGCTCAACTACCGAGAGCAAACGGTTTGTGTTTTTCAGAATATACATTATTATGGAACCGTAAGATTGTGTTCCTATCTCATCCCTGAGCCTTGAGCTATAATCTAGCGAAGTATGGCCATATGGTACACCTGCTTACTGCTTGGATTCCTAATGTTCTCTATATGTTGTAGATGCTTACTGCTTGGATTCCTAATGTTCTCTATGTTGTAGATGCTTACTGCTTGGGTTCCTAATGTTCTCTATATGTTTAGATGCTTACTGCTTGGATTCCTAATGTTGTCTATGTTTTAGATGCTTACTGCTTGGATTCCTAATGTTCTCTATGTTTTAGATGCTTACTGCTTGGATTCCTAATGTTCTCTATGTTGTAGATGCTTACTGCTTGGATTCCTAATGTTCTCTATGTTTTAGATGCTTACTGCTTGGATTCCTAATGTTCTCTATGTTGTAGATGCTTACTGCTTGGATTCCTAATGTTCTCTATGTTTTAGATGCTTACTGCTTGGATTCCTAATGTTCTCTGTGTGTTTTAGATGCTTACTGCTTGGATTCCTAATGTTCTCTATGTTGTAGATGCTTACTGCTTGGATTCCTAATGTTCTCTATATGTTTTAGATGCTTACTGCTTGGATTCCTAATGTTCTCTATGTTGTAGATGCTTACTGCTTGGATTCCTAATGTTCTCTGTGTGTTTTAGATGCTAACTGCTTGGATTCCTAATGTTCTCTATGTTTTAGATGCTTACTGCTTGGATTCCTAATGTTCTCTGTGTGTTTTAGATGCTTACTGCTTGGATTCCTAATGTTCTCTATATGTTTAGATGCTTACTGCTTGGATTCCTAATGTTCTCTATGTTGTAGATGCTTACTGCTTGGATCCCTAATGTTCTCTGTGTGTTTTAGATGCTTACTGCTTGGATTCCTAATGTTCTCTATATGTTTAGATGCTTACTGCTTGGATTCCTAATGTTCTCTATGTTGTAGATGCTTACTGCTTGGATCCCTAATGTTCTCTGTGTGTTTTAGATGCTTACTGCTTGGATTCCTAATGTTCTCTGTGTGTTTTAGATGCTTACTGCTTGGATTCCTAATGTTCTCTATGTTGTAGATGCTTACTGCTTGGATCCCTAATGTTCTCTATGTTGTAGATGCTTACTGCTTGGATTCCTAATGTTCTCTGTGTGTTTTAGATGCTAACTGCTTGGATTCCTAATGTTCTCTATGTTTTAGATGCTAACTGCTTGGATTCCTAATGTTCTCTATGTTGTAGATGCTTACTGCTTGGATTCCTAATGTTCTCTGTATGTTTTAGATGCTAACTGCTTGGATTCCTAATGTTCTCTATGTTTTAGATGTTTACTGCTTGGATTCCTAATGTTCTCTGTGTGTTTTAGATGCTTACTGCTTGGATTCCTAATGTTCTCTATGTTTTAGATGTTTACTGCTTGGATTCCTAATGTTCTCTGTGTGTTTTAGATGCTTACTGCTTGGATTCCTAATGTAGATAAGTAAGCATCTAAAACATAGAGAACATTAGGAATCCAAGCAGTAAGCATCTAAAACATAGACAACATTCCTAATGTTCTCTGTGTGTTTTAGATGCTTACTGCTTGGATTCCTAATGTTCTCTGTGTGTTTTAGATGCTTACTGCTTGGATTCCTAATGTTCTCTGTGTGTTTTAGATGCTTACTGCTTGGATTCCTAATGTTCTCTGTGTTTTAGATGCTTACTGCTTGGATTCCTAATGTTCTCTGTGTTGTAGATGCTTACTGCTTGGATTCCTAATGTTCTCTGTGTTGTAGATGCTTACTGCTTGGATTCCTAATGTTCTCTGTGTGTTTTAGATGCTTACTGCTTGGATTCCTAATGTTCTCTGTGTGTTTTAGATGCTTACTGCTTGGATTCCTAATGTTCTCTGTGTGTTTTAGATGCTTACTGCTTGGATTCCTAATGTTCTCTGTGTGTTTTAGATGCTTACTGCTTGGATTCCTAATGTTCTCTGTGTGTTTTAGATGCTTACTGCTTGGATTCCTAATGTTCTCTGTGTGTTTTAGATGCTTACTGCTTGGATTCCTAATGTTCTCTGTGTTGTAGATGCTTACTGCTTGGATTCCTAATGTTCTCTGTGTTGTAGATGCTTACTGCTTGGATTCCTAATGTTCTCTGTGTTGTAGATGCTTACTGCTTGGATTCCTAATGTTCTCTGTGTGTTTTAGATGCTTACTGCTTGGATTCCTAATGTTCTCTGTATGTTTTAGATGCTTACTGCTTGGATTCCTAATGTTGTCTATGTTTTAGATGCTTACTGCTTGGATTCTTAATGTTCTCTATGTTTTAGATGCTTACTGCTTGGATTCCTAATGTTCTCTATGTTTTAGATGCTTACTGCTTGGATTCCTAATGTTCTCCGTGTGTTTTAGATGCTTACTGCTTGGATTCCTAATGTTGTCTATGTTTTAGATGCAGAAAGGAAGAGCTTGTACACTCTTTTCCTGGAGTCTGTTCAGTCCCGCCTCCGTTGCCGGGACGACTCCCCCGCGGATACGGTCACCGAGCAACAGGCCACTAAGCAGAGCCTGATCAAGATGCAGTCGATTGTAGCTCAGCATCTACAGATGGACGACATACATGACCCTCTACTGGCCATCAACTTCGCCAGGTGAGTGGAGGAGAGTACACTAGGACCGTGGCGGAGCGGGGTAGGGACCGAGGCGGAGTGGGGTAGGGACAAAATAATTCCAAGAAGGTGTAGCAGTGGGGATGTCTGTTTTAATTGTCTTGTCCTGTCCCTTGTATATATTGTTTTTCTTTCTTTTTTCTCATTTTCCATCTACGGACTGAACATACTCTCCTGCAACCCGCCTCACCCAATGTGGTGTGAATCTGCTATTTTTACACTTTTGAACCGGAACCCCCTTCAGTAGCTAGCCAGCAAACTAGCTGTTAGCTAGTAGTTAGCCTGGAGCTAGCCTCGAACTAGGCCCATCTCCCGGCTAGCCGAAGAGATTCCATCAAGCAACCCCTGGGCTTCAATTACCTCTTTTGCCAATTGTCCTGGACCCTTTGCTGCCGACACGGAGCCCCGCCGTAACTGATGTAACCGTCCGAGGGTGTGTCAACAGACTCTCCTGTTGCGACATCCTCCTGAGGCCCATCTGCTAGCCCCTGCCTGCTAGTTGTCTGAATCGCCGTGCCTCCAGCTTGCCTAGGTACTCACTGGACCCTATGACCACTCGGCTACACATGCCTCTCCCTAAAGTCAATATGCCTTGTCTATTTCTGTTTTGATTAGTGATTTTTGTCTTATTTCACTGTAGAGCCTCCAGCCCTGCTCAATATGCCTTAGCTAGCCCTTTTGTTCCACCCCCCACACATGAGGTGATCTCAACTGGCTTAAATGGTGCCTCTAGAGACAAAACCTCTCTCATCGTCACTCAATGGTTTACCTCCACTGTATTCACATCCTACCATACCCTTGGTCTGTACAGTATGCCTTGAATCTATTCTTCCGCGCCCAGAAATCTGCTCCTTTACTCTCTGTTCCGAACGCACTAGACGACCAGTTCTTTTAGCCTTTAGCCGTACCCTTATCCTACTCCTCCTCTGTTCCTCCGGTGACGTAGAGGTTAACCCAGGTCCTGCAGCCCCCAGCATCACTCCCATTCCCCAGGCGCTCTCATTTGTTGACTTCTGTAACTGTAAAAGCATTGCTTTCATGCATGTTAACATTAGAAGCCTTCTCCCTAAGTTTGTTTTATTCACTGCTTTAGCACACTCTGCCGACCCGGATGTCTTAGCCGTGTCTGAATCCTGGCTTAGGAAGGCCACCAAAAATCCTGAAATATCCATCGCTAACTATAATGTCTTCCGACAAGATAGAACTGCCAAAGGGGGCGGAGTTGCAAAAGGGGGCGGAGTTGCAATCTACTGCAGAGATAGCCTGCAGAGTTCTGTCATACTATCCAGGTCTGTGCCCAAACAATTCGAGCTTCTACTTTTAAAAATCCATCTTTCCAGAAACAAGTCTCTCGCCGTTGCCGCTTGTTATAGACCCCCCCTTCAGCCCCCAGCTGTGCCCTGGACACCATATGTGAATTAATTGCCCCCCATCTATCTTCTGAGCTCATACTGTTAGGTGACCTAAACTGGGAGATGCTTAACACCCCGGCTGTCCTACAATCTAAGCTAGATGCCCTCAATCTCACACAAATCATCAAGGAACCCAACAGGTACAACCATAAATCCGTAACCATGGGCACCCTCTTAGATAATATCCTGGAAGGATATTGACCTCATCCCGTCAGTAGAGGATGCCTGGTTGCTCTTCAAAAGTGCGTTCCTCACCATCTTAAATATGCATGCCCCTTTCAAAAAAACGTAGAACTAAGAACAGATATAGTCCTTGGTTCACCCCAGACTTGACTGCCCTTGACCAGCACAAAAACATCCTGTGGCGATCTGCATTGTCATCTAATAGCCCCCGCAATATGCAACTTTTCAGGGAAGTCAGGAACCAATATACTCAGTCAGTTAGGAAAGCAAAGGCTAGCTTTTTCAAACAGAAATTTGCATCCTGTAGCACTAATTCCAAAAAGTTTTGGGACACTATGAAGTCCATGGAGAATAAGAGCACCTCCTCCTAGCTGCCCACTGCACTGAGGCTAGGAAACACTGTCACCACTGATAAATCCATGATAATTGAGAATTTCAATAAGCATTTTTCCACGGCTGGCCATGCTTTCCACCTGGCTACCCCGGTCAACATTTCAACACCCCCTGCAGCAACTTGCCCATCCCCCCCTCCCCTGCTTCTCCTCCCCTGCTTCTCCTCCCCTGCTTCTCCTCCCCTGCTTCTCCAAATCCAGACAGCTGATATTCTGAAAGAACTGCAAAATCTGGATCCCTACAAATCAGCTGGGCTAGACAATCTGGACCCTCTCTTTCTAAAAGTATCCGCCGAAGTTGTTGCAACCCCTATTAGTAGCCTGTTCAACCTCTCTTTCGTATCATCTGAGATCCCTAAAGATTGGTAAGCTGCCGCGGTCATCCCTCTCTTCAAAGGGGGAGACACTCTAGACCCAAACTTTTATAGACCTATATCCATCCTGTCCTGCCTTTCTTCAATCTTTAAAAGCCACGTTAATAAACAGTTCACTGACTATTTCGAATCCCACTGTACCTTCTCCACTATGCAATCTGGTTTCCGAGCTGGTCATGGGTGCACCTCAGCCACACTCAAGGTCCTAAACGATATCATAACCGCCATCGATAAAAGACAGTACTGTGCAGCCTTCTTCATCGACCTGGCAAAGGCTTTTGACTCTGTCAATCACCACATTCTTATCGGCAGACTCAATAGCCTTGGCTTCTCAAATGACTGCCTCGCCTGGTTTACCAACTACTTCTCAGATAGAGTTCAGTGTGTCAAATCGGAGGGCCTGTTATCCAGACCTCTGGCAGTCTCTATGGGGGAGCCACAGGGTTCAATTCTTGGGACGACTCTTTTCCCCGTATATATCAATGATGTCGCTCTTGCTGCTGGTGAGTCTCTGATCCACCTCTATGCAGACGACACCATTCTGTATACATCTGGCCCTTCTTTGGACACTGTGCTAACAAACCTCCAAACGAGCTTCAACGCCATACAGCACTCCTTCCTTGGCCTCCAACTGCTTTTAAATGCTAGTAAAACTAAATGCATGCTCTTCAACCGATTGCTGCCCGCACCCTCCCGCCCAACTAACATCACTACTCTGGACAGTTCTGACTTAGAATATGTGGACAACTACAAATACCTAGGTGTCTGGTTAGACTGTAAACTCTCCTTCCAGAATCACATTAAGCATCTCCAATCCAAAATTAAATCTAGAATCGGCTTCCTATTTCGCAACAAAGCATCCTTCACTCATGCTACTAAACCTTAGCCTCGTAAAACTGACTGTCATTTACAGAATAGCCTCCAACAGTCTACTCAGCAAACTGGATGCAGTCTATCACAGTGCCATCCGTTTTGTCACCAAAGCCCCATATATTACCCACCACTGCGACCTGTATGCTCTCGTTGGCTGGCCCTCGCTACATATTCGTCGTCAAACCCACTGGCTCCAGGTCATCTATAAGTCTTTGTTCGGTAAAGCTCCGCCTTATCTCAGCTCACTGGTCACCATAGCAGCACCCACCCGTAGCACGCGCTCCAGCAGGTATATCTCACTGGTCATCCCCAAAGCCAACACCTCTTTCAGCCGCCTTTCCTTCCAGTTCTCTGCTGCCAATGACTGGAACGAATTGCACATCACTGAAGCTGGAGACTCATATCTCCCTCACTAACTCTAAGCATCAGCTATCTGAGCAGCTTACCGATCGCTGCAGCTGTACATAGCCCATCTGTAAATAGCACACCCAGCTACCTCATCCCCATATTGTTTTTATTTACTTTTCTGCTCTTTTGCACCCCAGTATCTCTACTTGCATATCATCATCTGTACATATATCACTCCAGTGTTAATGCTAAATTGTAATTATTTCACCTCTAGGGCCTATTTATTGCCTTCCTCCCTACTCTTCTACATTTATTATTATTTATTTAGTATATAGATCTTTCTATTTTTCTTTTCTTTTATTGTTATTGACTGTTCGTTTCTTTGTGTAACTCTGTGTTGTTGTTTGTGGTGCACTGCTTTGCTTTATCTTGGCCAGGTCGTAGTTGTAAATGAGAACTTGTTCTCAACTGGCCTACCTGGTTAAATAAAGGTGAAATATAAAATAAATAAATAAAAGTTGTTCCAAAGACCAATTAGTGGAAAAACTATCATTGAATTAGAATATCTTGATAATGTTAAGTTTTATCTTGTTTGGTGGCTCCAGAAAGAGAACCCCAGCTCTGGTAACTCCTACTCCCCAACCTCCCCTCCAGGCTGTACCTGGAGCAGAGTGACTTCCACGAGAGGTTCTCGGGCGGTGACGTGATCGTGGACCGTTCGTCTGAGTCGGTGACGTGTCAGACGTTTGAGCTGACGCTGCGCTCCTGCCTCTACCCGCACATCCAGAAGAGGTACATCGAATGCTGTGGCAACCTCATGACCACCCTGAAGAAGGACTACAGGTAAAGTTGATACGTCTGTCATTACTCTGTCTCATGTCTCTAGTCCTCCAGGTGTCTGTCAGTCATTACTCTGTCTCATGTCTCTAGTCCTCCAGGTGTCTGTCAGTCATTACTCTGTCTCATGTCTCTAGTCCTCCAGGTGTCTGTCAGTCATTACTCTGTCTCATGTCTCTAGTCCTCCAGGTGTCCGTCAGTCATTACTCTGTCTCATGTCTCTAGTCCTCCAGGTGTCTGTCAGTCATTACTCTGTCTCATGTCTCTAGTCCTCCAGGTGTCTGTCAGTCATTACTCTGTCTCATGTCTCTAGTCCTCCAGGTGTCCGTCAGTCATTACTCTGTCTCATGTCTCTAGTCCTCCAGGTGTCTGTCAGTCATTACTCTGTCTCATGTCTCTAGTCCTCCAGGTGTCTGTCAGTCATTACTCTGTCTCATGTCTCTAGTCCTCCAGGTGTCCGTCAGTCATTACTCTGTCTCATGTCTCTAGTCCTCCAGGTGTCCGTCAGTCATTACTCTGTCTCATGTCTCTAGTCCTCCAGGGACAGGTGTCCGTCAGTCATTACTCTGTCTCATGTCTCTAGTCCTCCAGGTGTCTGTCAGTCATTACTCTGTCTCATGTCTCTAGTCCTCCAGGGCCAGGTGTCTGTCTGCAGGTGTTCATTCTTCCCTTGTAGTTCATTGATCAATTAAGGTCATTGAATTAGTTCAGTGAAACATACCAGGTACAGTATCATTGAGTGAGTATAGGCTTCATCCCAAATGACACGCTATTTCCTATATAGTGCACTACTGTTAATAGCTATTTCCTATATCAGGGCAGTCCAACCCTCTTCCTGGAGATCTACCGTCCTGTAGGTTATCAGTCCAACCCTCTTCCTGGAGATCTACTGTCCTGTAGGTTATCAGTCCAACCCTCTTCCTGGAGATCTACTGTCCTGTAGGTTTTCAGTCCAACCCTCTTCCTGGAGATCTACTGTCCTGTAGGTTTTCAGTCCAACCCTCTTCCTGGAGATCTACTGTCCTGTAGGTTATCAGTCCAACCCTCTTCCTGGAGATCTACTGTTCTGTAGGTTTTTAGTCCAACCCTCTTCCTGGAGATCTACTGTCCTGTAGGTTTTCAGTCCAATCCTCTTCCTGGAGATCTACTGTCCTGTAGGTTATCAGTCCAACCCTCTTCCTGGAGATCTATCGTCCTGTAGGTTATCAGTCCAACCCTCTTCCTGGAGATCTACTGTCCTGTAGGTTTACAGTCCAACCCTCTTCCTGGAGATCTACTGTCCTGTAGGTTATCAGTCCAACCCTCTTCCTGGAGATCTACTGTCCTGTAGGTTTACAGTCCAACCCTCTTCCTGGAGATCTACTGTCCTGTAGGTTTACAGTCCAACCCTCTTCCTGGAGATCTACTGTCCTGTAGGTTTTCAGTCCAACCCTCTTCCTGGAGATCTACTGTCCTGTAGGTTTTCAGTCCAACCCTCTTCCTGGAGATCTACTGTCCTGTAGGTTATCAGTCCAACCCTCTTCCTGGAGATCTACCGTCCTGTAGGTTATCAGTCCAACCCTCTTCCTGGAGATCTACCGTCCTGTAGGTTATCAGTCCAACCCTCTTCCTGGAGATCTACCGTCCTGTAGGTTATCAGTCCAACCCTCTTCCTGGAGATCTACTGTCCTGTAGGTTATCAGTCCAACCCTCTTCCTGGAGATCTACTGTCCTGTAGGTTTTCAGTCCAACCCTCTTCCTGGAGATCTACTGTCCTGTAGGTTATCAGTCCAACCCTCTTCCTGGAGATCTACCGTCCTGTAGGTTATCAGTCCAACCCTCTTCCTGGAGATCTACTGTCCTGTAGGTTTACAGTCCAACCCTCTTCCTGGAGATCTACTGTCCTGTAGGTTTTCAGTCCAATCCTCTTCCAGGAGATCTACTGTCCTGTAGGTTTTCAGTCCAATCCTCTTCCAGGAGATCTACTGTCCTGTAGGTTTATAGTCCAACCCTCTTCCTGGAGATCTACTGTCCTGTGGGTTTATAGTCCAACCCTCTTCCTGGAGATCTACTGTCCTGTGGGTTTATAGTCCAACCCTCTTCCTGGAGATCTACTGTCCTGTAGGTTATCAGTCCAACCCTCTTCCTGGAGATCTACTGTCCTGTAGGTTTTCAGTCCAACCCTCTTCCTGGAGATCTACTGTCCTGTAGAGTATCAGTCCAACCCTCTTCCTGGAGATCTACTGTCCTGTAGGTTATCAGTCCAACCCTCTTCCTGGAGATCTACTGTCCTGTGGGTTTTCAGTCCAACCCTAATTTAACACACCTGATTCTACTAATTACCTGCTCAACAAGACCTTAACTAGCTAAATTAGAAATTTATTAATAAATACATTAAATGACTTCTACAGCTGTTATAGGCCCTGTACTAACCCTGACCTTTAACCCCCAGACTGCTGGAGTACCTCCAGGCCATGAGGAACTACTTCCTGTTGGAGGCAGGGGACACCATGTATGACTTCTATACAGCCATCTTTGATAAGGTCCTGGAGAAGGAGAGCTGGCAGCAGCTGGCGTTCCTCAACGTTCAACTGCAGGAAGCTGTGGGACAGCGGTGCCCAGAGGACAGTAGCAGGTACTACAACACCCCACACTGACTGGGCTCTCATTGGTTACACCCCACACTGACTGGGCTCTCATTGGTTACACCCCACACTGACTGGGCTCTCATTGGTTACACCCCACACTGACTGGGCTGTCATTGGTTACACCCCACACTGACTGGGCTCTCATTGGTTACACCCCACACTGACTGGGCTCTCATTGGTTACACCCCACACTGACTGGGCTGTCATTGGTTACACCCCACACTGACTGGGCTCTCATTGGTTACACCCCACACTGACTGGGCTCTCATTGGTTACACCCCACACTGACTGGGCTCTCATTGGTTACACCCAACACTGACTGGGCTCTCATTGGTTACACCCCACACTGACTGGGCTCTCATTGGTTACACCCCAACACTGACTGGGCTCTCATTGGTTACACCCCAACACTGACTGGGCTCTCATTGGTTACACCCCAACACTGACTGGGCTCTCATTGGTTACACCCCACACTGACTGGGCTCTCATTGGTTACACCCCACACTGACTGGGCTCTCATTGGTTACACCCCACACTGACTGGGCTCTCATTGGTTACACCCCACACTGACTGGGCTCTCATTGGTTACACCCCACACTGACTGGGCTCTCATTGGTTACACCCCACACTGACTGGGCTGTCATTGGTTACACCCCACACTGACTGGGCTCTCATTGGTTAGGGTTTGCTATGGTTTTGAGAGATTTCAGTGAGTTGATAGGCTAACTAATCACACAGGATGTACATGAAATATCAGCAGTAGTGGTAGGCTAATAGTTGTGATGTTTTTTCCATTTTGATGGCATTGAATTTATTGTCACAAAGTAAATGTATGTTTTCCAGGTTGTCCATCTTCCTGGAGACGATAGACCCAGTCAGAAAGAAACAGCCGATTAATAATCTGGATGGTTTGACCCTCAGTTACAAGGTGAGCCTCCTACCAACCTTATCCACATTACTGATAACAGGTTCGCTGCAGATCCAACTTTTTCCTGACCATTTCTTTCGCTGGATTAAAGGTCCCGAAGCTTCTTCGCAATGTGCGGATCATGTTCTGTGTTTCTTTACCTCTACTTTACACACACGTTTCTGTGGTCTCCTTCACGTTTCTGTGGTGTCCTTCACTACATGTTTCTGTGGTCTCCTTCACGTTTCTGTGGTGTCCTTCCCTTCACGTTTCTGTGGTCTCCTTCACGTTTCTGTGGTCTCCTTCACATTTCTGTGGTCTCCTTCACGTTTCTGTGGTCTCCTTCCCTTCACGTTTCTGTGGTGTCCTTCCCTTCACGTTTCTGTGGTCTCCTTCACGTTTCTGTGGTCTCCTTCACATTTCTGTGGTCTCCTTCACATTTCTGTGGTCTCCTTCACGTTTCTGTGGTCTCCTTCACGTTTCTGTGGTGTCTTTCCCTTCATGTTTCTGTGGTCTCCTTCCCTTCACGGTTCTGTGGTCTCCTTCCCTTCACGGTTCTGTGGTCTCCTTCACATTTCTGTGGTCTCCTTCCCTTCACGTTTCTGTGGTGTCCTTCACGTTTCTGTGGTCTCCTTCACGTTTCTGTGGTGTCTTTCACTACATGTTTCTGTGGTGTCCTTCCCTTCACGTTTCTGTGGTGTCCTTCACTACACGTTTCTGTGGTATCCTTCCCTTCACGGTTCTGTGGTCTCCTTCCCTTCACGGTTCTGTGGTCTCCTTCACATTTCTGTGGTCTCCTTCACGTTTCTGTGGTGTCTTTCCCTTCATGTTTCTGTGGTCTCCTTCCCTTCACGGTTCTGTGGTCTCCTTCCCTTCACGGTTCTGTGGTCTCCTTCACATTTCTGTGGTCTCCTTCCCTTCACGTTTCTGTGGTGTCCTTCACGTTTCTGTGGTCTCCTTCACGTTTCTGTGGTGTCTTTCACTACATGTTTCTGTGGTGTCCTTCCCTTCACGTTTCTGTGGTGTCCTTCACGTTTCTGTGGTCTCCTTCACGTTTCTGTGGTGTCTTTCACTACATGTTTCTGTGGTATCCTTCACTACACGTTTCTGTGGTATCCTTCCCTTCACGGTTCTGTGGTCTCCTTCCCTTCACGGTTCTGTGGTCTCCTTCCCTTCACGTTTCTGTGGTCTCTTTCACGTTTCTGTGGTCTCCTTCACATTTCTGTGGTCTCCTTCACGTTTCTGTGGTCTCCTTCACGTTTCTGTGGTGTCCTTCACGTTTCTGTGGTGTCCTTCACTACATGTTTCTGTGGTCTCCTTCACGTTTCTGTGGTGTCCTTCCCTTCACGTTTCTGTGGTGTCCTTCCCTTCACGGTTCTGTGGTCTCCTTCCCTTCACGTTTCTGTGGTCTCCTTCACGTTTCTGTGGTGTCCTTCCCTTCACGTTTCTGTGGTCTCCTTCATGTTTCTGTGGTCTCCTTCACGTTTCTGTGGTGTCCTTCCCTTCACGTTTCTGTGGTCTCCTTCACGTTTCTGTGGTCTCCTTCACGTTTCTGTGGTGTCCTTCCCTTCACGTTTCTGTGGTCTCCTTCACGTTTCTGTGGTCTCCTTCACATTTCTGTGGTCTCCTTCACGTTTCTGTGGTGTCCTTCCCTTCACGTTTCTGTGGTCTCCTTCACGTTTCTGTGGTCTCCTTCACATTTCTGTGGTCTCCTTCACGTTTCTGTGGTGTCCTTCCCTTCACGTTTCTGTGGTCTCCTTCACGTTTCTGTGGTGTCCTTCCCTTCACGTTTCTGTGGTCTCCTTCACGTTTCTGTGGACTCCTTCACGTTTCTGTGGTGTCCTTCCCTTCACGTTTCTGTGGTGTCCTTCACGTTTCTGTGGTCTCCTTCACATTTCTGTGGTCTCCTTCACGTTTCTGTGGTGTCCTTCCCTTCACGTTTCTGTGGTCTCCTTCACGTTTCTGTGGTCTCCTTCATGTTTCTGTGGTCTCCTTCACGTTTCTGTGGTGTCCTTCCCTTCACGTTTCTGTGGTCTCCTTCACGTTTCTGTGGTCTCCTTCACATTTCTGTGGTCTCCTTCACGTTTCTGTGGTGTCCTTCACTACATGTTTCTGTGGTCTCCTTCACGTTTCTGTGGTGTCCTTCCCTTCACGTTTCTGTGGTCTCCTTCACGTTTCTGTGGTCTCCTTCATGTTTCTGTGGTCTCCTTCCCTTCACGGTTCTGTGGTCTCCTTCACATTTCTGTGGTCTCCTTCCCTTCACGTTTCTGTGGTCTCCTTCACGTTTCTGTGGTCTCCTTCACGTTTCTGTGGTGTCCTTCACGTTTCTGTGATCTCCTTCACGTTTCTGTGGTGTCCTTCCCTTCACGTTTCTGTGGTCTCCTTCACGTTTCTGTGGTCTCCTTCATGTTTCTGTGGTCTCCTTCCCTTCACGGTTCTGTGGTCTCCTTCACATTTCTGTGGTCTCCTTCCCTTCACGTTTCTGTGGTCTCCTTCACGTTTCTGTGGTCTCCTTCACGTTTCTGTGGTGTCCTTCACGTTTCTGTGATCTCCTTCACGTTTCTGTGGTGTCCTTCCCTTCACGTTTCTCACTGTCATTCGGGAAGGTTTTACAGTTTAAAATGTATTTCCCCCCAAAATTTTGTTGGTATTTTCTTTAAACTGCATTGTTGGTTAACCTCTCTAGGGTATGTGGGACGGTAGCGTCCCACCTCGTCAACAGCCAGTGAAACTGCAGGGCGCCAAATTCAAAACAACAGAAATCCCATAATTTAAATGCCTCAAACATACAAGTATTTCACACCATTTTAAAGATACACTTGCCTAGTAGCTCGCGCTGTGGAGTTTCGGCAACACGATAACGTAACGTTATACAATGCTATTATATTGGGTTCTGTTATGTACAACACGATCGGTATGTGATCTGACTTGATTAAAAGGAGCACCGTTCATTGGCCAGAGCAGCCTGTTCTCCACGAGTAGAGCAGAGACGGTGTACAGAAGCTTCTGGATCTTTAGTCCGGGGGGAAAGGTCAGGGGAAAGATGACTCAGCAGCCACACTATACTCTGCAGTGTACTTCCCCAAACAGCACCCTATTCCCTATATAGTGCACTACTCAGCAGCCACACTATACTCTTACTCCGCAGTAGATGAAATGTGACTAGGTTACCTCCCCAAACAGCACCCTATTCCCTTTATAGTGCACTACTTATGGGCCCTGGTCCAAATCCTTATTTTAAAGTTAATTTGACCATTTGTAGGTATCAGAAAACACAGGAATATGGGACTTAGTGCACTAAATAGTTCAGAGTGCCATTTGGGATGAATTCTATATTTCTCCTGTGTTGTCCTGAAGGTGCCCTGGCCTGTTGACATCGTGGTCAGTTCAGAGTGCCATTTGGGATGAATTCTATATTTCTCCTGTGTTGTCCTGAAGGTGCCCTGGCCTGTTGACATCGTGGTCAGCTCAGAGTGCCATTTGGGATGAATTCTATATTTCTCCTGTGTTGTCCTGAAGGTGCCCTGGCCTGTTGACATCGTGGTCAGTTCAGAGTGCCATTTGGGATGAATTCTATATTTCTCCTGTGTTGTCCTGAAGGTGCCCTGGCCTGTTGACATCGTGGTCAGCTCAGAGTGCCAGAGGATCTACAACCAGGTGTTCCTGCTGCTGCTGCAGATCAAATGGGCCAAATACAGTCTGGACACGCTGGCATTC